>NW_017145847.1:2415-3670 GCF_001652005.2 Ceratina calcarata
TTTATGGGCTGCCATGGAAAATCACTAACATTTTAGGGATCTTTATGGGCTGCCATGGAAAATCAGTAACTTTGTAGGGATTTTTATGGGCTGCCATGGAAAATCCCTAACTTTTTAGGGATTTTTATGGGCTGCCATGGAAAATCCCTAACTTTTTAGGGATTTTTATGGGCTGCCATGGAAAATCCCTAACTTTTTAGGGATTTTTATTGGGATCAGGGCTGCCAGGAAATCCCCTCCACCAGGAAATTGTCTCGATTCCCCTCTCGCGATGCTCAGCAGAGAAAAACGTCACGCAGTTCCCACTATGGCGTCGCGAGAGGGGAAGCCAAGTTGCTGATGGAGGGGATTTTCTGGCAGCCCTGGTTGGGATTCGTGGTTGAAAGCGATCGCTTGTAGCGGGACATCTACATCACGTCGGGTCTGCGACCCAGGGATTAGACTCGGTGGTCCCGTGCCCGGACCGCGGGAAGATATGTGCGCGACCCAGCTGTGATTCTCATTGAGCGCGTTCATCAATCATTTAAATGTAACACACGGCCCGGTATCGAGCACCCCTTTCTCCCTAGCTCACTTTGTCTTGACATCTGTCAAATCGTGGCCATTGTTCCCCCTTTTTACTCATACCGAACTCATCCTCTCTGTCTCTCTTTCTCTCTCTCTCTATCTGCATAATTTCGTATGCGGCTCTTAAATAAGTTCGGACATTACCTATTGATACTCACTCGGTGCTCTCCCTACGATGGAACGCGATGGGCGCGAGCCACCCTCCCTCCGCTCCCTTTGTCCGAGCGTCGTGTACGCGCCCCCTGGAACAGGTTCGTGAAATATGAAGACTTTAATCAAACGGGTGACGGGACCCGCGATGCGCAGCTGAAAAATTAATGATCATCGTTACCCGTTATCGGCTCTCAACCATGGACCACTGACAATAATTTGATCGCTTACTATAAACGAGTCATCGATAAAACTCTCTCCCTCCACAGTTTCCAATTTTATTTTGTTCCATATTGCGTGTCGTACGACGGTTTTTATGCTGAATAAATCGTGTACATAGTATATAAAACGGTGTCTTAATATAGGAACTTCCCATTAAACTAAGTACCACCTGTTCTGGGATATCTTGTATATAAAATCATAGAAGGGAAGGATTTCTAGTAATTTTTAATTCTTAATAATTCCTATTAATTTTTAAATCAACACCCGAATTTTATTAATGGGAAGAAATTAAAATTAAGGTTTTCTGGTTTGAAAT
>NW_017145848.1:0-299 GCF_001652005.2 Ceratina calcarata
AATACGATATAAGAGGTCATGTTTGCGTACTATTTCGCTATATGTATCTCTATCTAGTACAATGTTTTTAATGCTTTGGTTCTTTTTGCTTCTAAATACTCTGTTGAAGTTTGGAAAGAAATTGCCGATTCTCTATAGTTTACTTTTTTGATTTGCATCTTCCAGTGCTCTTTGGTATTTTTGCAGAATTCCAAATGGATTAATTCTTTAATTTCTTTCACCCTATCTTTCAATATAGCTAGCTCATTTTCGCTATTGATATCTGTTTTATATCTTTTTCTGTGTATTGCTGTTAGTAA
>NW_017145849.1:0-299 GCF_001652005.2 Ceratina calcarata
AACTATCGTAACGTCGTAAAAAGAATAGTGTACATACACGGTGTCCAAATGAATAAAGTTCAAATTAGGTTCGATTCTCCGCAAAGAATCGATTCTTCCAAAAAATCGAAATGAAAGAATCGATTCTGCAAGAATAGATAAAAGTTGTAAATAAATACATAAACATTCGTTTTTTTTTCTTTGGTGTTGGATAAATGCGCAGGAATTATTAAAGAACATTGTATTCAAGAAAACAAACATTTCGTCATTTATTTCAAACATCATTTGTCACTTAATTGCCATTCGTTAAGTGGTAAAGA
>NW_017145851.1:0-299 GCF_001652005.2 Ceratina calcarata
ATTTATTCACTGAAATGTACGGTATAAAATACTTCTAATATTTTTATGCAGAATATTGATTTAGGAAAGAATTTTAAACATACATTTTTATTGATGTTTTCTCATCGTTCTTTAATATCGTGTTATGTTCAGTAATGATTTCTATATTATCAGTCTAATAATTCCATTTGGCAGGAGTGAGGAAAGTAAATAAATGATTCCATTTATAAAAAAAATATATGACACTTCGTTAATATACATTATACATCATACTTTTAATTTAACTATATAATGAACACTAGATTTCAACACTTAATTTC
>NW_017145852.1:0-299 GCF_001652005.2 Ceratina calcarata
AATTCATGTAATCCTGGTTGCTCACTAAGTTAAGGCAGTAGTTAAATTACTTCTGTTTTCTATATACAATATTAAATATCTTAGTCAACTGTGAGAGGGATCGAATATTTATGGACTTGACTGCATAATATTAATACAACCTCATTTCATGATCAGAGCGATCTAAATGTAACTTTTCTATTTTCAAAAAGCTTTTATAAGAAGGAAAATTCTAAACCCATGTTCTTAGTAGGCAACATTGACAACTGTCTAGTTGTCGGATTTTTGTGCAAAATCATATCTTTTGAAACATATTGTAT
>NW_017145853.1:0-299 GCF_001652005.2 Ceratina calcarata
AGAACGTGATGAAATTCTATTTAAAAAAAAAAAAGAAGTACTTGAGAAGCAGCGGGAAGATACAGAAAAAACAACAGTTGATCGCAAATATGACGATAGGCAAAAGGACGAAGGTTTTAAGAGTGTCGAAAAGTGTCAAGAAGGAAAGAAAACAGACCAAAGTAGACAGGAGAAAGGACTCGATAAACTATCGAAGAACGTAAATGAAAAGGAAGAAAATGAAAATGTAGCTAAGACGAGAAAGGACGCCAAAGTAGTAAAAGTACGGAGTGTATCAGAAATTGAATTTGATAATTTAC
>NW_017145854.1:0-299 GCF_001652005.2 Ceratina calcarata
ATAATAATAATTATGATAGTCTTGCAGTCAAGAAATATGGACTTGGTTTAGATTCATTCTTTTAAGCCAGCCATCTTTTCATTTCATTCTCTCATACAATGCCTGTCTCAATTATCAGAGATCTTTATAGAAGTTGTCTCAGCTAACACTTTGACTGCCATTTCACCCGAATTGAAGTGACGCATGAAGTTTTCAGTAGACTGTATCACCCGGATTAGGGTGATGAATATATTAGCTATTATTTGGCTATGGCATTTCGAAAGATAGTTAACAAGATACAGACTAATAAAATATGAAAA
>NW_017145855.1:0-299 GCF_001652005.2 Ceratina calcarata
TAGCTCATTCACAACTGTAATTGCCCTCATTGCGTTTATTTGACCTATCCTGAGGCCCATTTTATTTTACCATTGTAAAACATTACTTGACGCTGGTACTCAGGGCAACTCTTGTCTCTTACACTGTGCCTAACATCCTTCCTCCTCTTCAGGACACAGCTTGGACAAACCGGGTTGTCCTTTTTGGCTCTTCACTCTTCTTTACGATGGTCCGTGCTACCACAGGTCTCACAGACCTGTTTTCCCGCCTTGCAGAATTTGGCCACATGCCCATGTGGCACTTATAGCACCTGGCAATG
>NW_017145856.1:0-299 GCF_001652005.2 Ceratina calcarata
CAATACTCTTACTGCCTTGACATTCCAATATTAAGACATTATCTTTACATGATCCAATTTTCGATCATTAAGCCCGGTAATGCGCGCGTGTGCGCCAGATGAAAAGTGTTCAAATTATTTTGACTCTGCGAGAAGTAACAAAGTTTTTAATAGTAAAATTTCTAGTAAGGTACCTAAGTATGCGAAGTGGAATGGAATAAACGCGGATCGTCGAAACAATTATATAAGACTTGAAACTCATATTCTAAGTATTACTTAAACTAATTGTAGGAACGAGCGAACGATATATTTTCCAATGT
>NW_017145857.1:0-299 GCF_001652005.2 Ceratina calcarata
TATTTCTATCTATTATTATACTTAAAAGTAAATAAAGTGAATACGAATTAAAAAAATAAGCAATTATCAATTTTAGCGTAATAATAACATATTTGCTATTTGCAAGTAGAAAGAAGCTTCGACAGTAAGCGCCTCGCTTGCGACGATCACGAAAAATATTGTCGCCAATAAATTTCTGGATTACGAAAGAATTAAACACAATCTTTATTTCCGTAACCCCGTTTCTCCTCATATTCGATGCTTACTTATGTAGACATTCTTCTAACAAATATTTATAATTAACAATACGAGTGTAATTC
>NW_017145858.1:0-357 GCF_001652005.2 Ceratina calcarata
GTTCCACCGTAGCAGAGACAAGAACCTCCAGTTCCACCGTAGCATGCACACAGTATAGGCATTATCAGATATGCGAGCGAGTAGTAGATATATATCGAAGAAAAGTCGAAACTCCGAGTAAAGGACAGACTGATCCTTGTCTCTCCTGCATTGCTCTGTTCAAATCCGAGCTAAAAATCCTTTTCAGCCGTCTTGTGGCTATCATAGCGGTAGCGTAGTAATTTTAAACGGGGCCTGCGCATAAAAATTTTAATAAAATTCCAAATCTGTATCACAAATTATAGAAAAAACGATATTTGTGAATAAAAAAGATCTTTATTTATAAAAAAGAACTGTCGTATAACTTCGTCGGCTGGT
>NW_017145858.1:497-2845 GCF_001652005.2 Ceratina calcarata
AATTTGACCATAATGTACGGCAGACTGCTGTCATTCTACTGTCAAGTACAGCGACCGCCAGCCAGGGATCTCGTATCTTCCCGTGCACGGCTCGCTTCCCCTGTTTTTCGCCCGTATTTCGATCCCCACTACTATTCCCCTCATGCGTGCTCATGCGCGTTCGCGAAGCTCTCCGCAGCGCTACCGTGAAAATCACTGCATACCCCCACCAACTATTGGTCCCCACCATGGTCGCGTCGTCCCCACTTTCCGGCGTGCACGGGAAGATACGAGATCCCTGCCGCCAGCCTGCCGGTAGATTCTGCGGAAGATGGCAGGATCTGTCGACAGCCTGGCAGGGCTCGGATATTTTATCCCGCACGGTTCGCTTCCCCTCTTTTTCGCCCGTATTTCGATCCCCACTACTATTCCCCTCATGCGTGCTCATGCGCGTTCGCGAAGCTCTCCGCAGCGTTATGGTCTCCACCATGGTCGCGTCGTCCCCACTTTCCGGCCGCGGGATAAAATATCCGAGCCCTGCAGCCTGGCCCCATTCTGCCACCAGATGGTTGACTGGGTAGGGCCGAACGGTTTTGAAACAAAAGAGGTAACGACCATAGGTCGTCCATTGGAGGCATTCGAGTTTCGAAGATGGACCCGTTAAGACCAGCGTTACCAGATTTTTACCCAAGGCCGCAAAGTGGGGACGACGCGACCATGGTGGAGACCATAACGCTGCGGAGAGCTTCGCGAACGCGCATGAGCACGCATGAGGGGAATAGTAGTGGGGATCGAAATACGGGCGAAAAACAGGGGAAGCGAGCGTCGTGGGTAAAAATCTGGTAACGCTGGTTAAGACTCGTCCGAGGTCCTACGCGAGACTCATTGAAACAGTTTCATTCTCTATTGTTAAATAAAACATCGTTAAAAATTATCGTTTTAATTGTGAATCCATCCTACGACGTAGAAGAGAAGAAGTTAGAGGCCACGAGCCTCTGGTGACCCCACAAATCATCTACAGCCTGTGACGTCATCACGCCACAATTGCATTTCTTTAGTTTAGCGAAGTAAGCTATCGCTGGGCTCGAATTATCAAGAGACGCTGTGTGATGCTTCATGCGCATGCACTTTTTTCATATTCTGCAGTGCATGCGTACTTTATAAATGATGTATTTATTGATGATGTATGTTATGATGATGTTATTAATGATGTATATAAAATGTAATTATTATGTATTTTATACAGTTGTCGATAGAAACTTTCACATTAAATACAAGCATTCAGTACAAACTGTTCACTGTAAGCATTTTATTATTAATGTCATGCAGAACGCTTTATATGCGCATGCGCTTCTTTCATATTCTCCAGTGCATGCGTACTTTGCAAAGTGACATGGAATTAAAAACTGGTCATTGAAAGCATTATTTACTATTAATTTTATTATTTATTAGATTTACATATTATACTACTTGTACAATTACATTATGTAATATTGTTAAACATGTTAAAAATGTCTAACGCCTTCTATTTTCGTGTATGTTGAAAATGAGAAAAGAACAAATTTTAACGTGCCTTTACTTGGATTCCACAATGACCTTGAGCCCCTCCATTTACGCATACTATCGCACTGTATCCGTGTACTTCGAGCTCGGATCGACTTCGGTTTAGTAGAGAGAGAAGGCGAAACATCAGTCCGTCGCTCTTGATATTTCGCTTTTTCTCTCTACTGTGCCGAAGTCGAGCCGTCGAGCCGAACTCAGAGTACACGGATACGATGCGATAGCATGTGTAAGTCGAAGAGGTGATTCTCGTTGGCGTGGCGGGAACCAAGGAAAATCAGCGCTTCGACTTCCGTAAACGTTCTTTCCTTCATGGAATTTCGTGGAGTGAGGATCGTTCAGAGTTTTCTTGCCGCACCTTCAGAAAAAAGACAAAAAGTTATACGCCTGTTTAACTATGGCCGAGATGGCTATTCGCAGTCAAGTTGTCTGGGACAAATCCAAAAGCAAATTTGTGGGATACATAGATACTGGTATCCAGGCGGAGAACAACGAAAATTTACCACTGGCAAAGGAGGCATTGGTATATTTACTAACTGGAATTAACCAGCGGTGGAAAATACCAGTGGCGTATTTTTTTATAACCGGCTTAACAGCGGAAGGAAAGTCTGCAATAACTACCAAAGTTTTGGAATTTGTCTCAGCAGCAAATATTCACATCATCGCCCTAACTTTTGGCAGCTAATTTAAATATGTGCCGGAGACTAGGCGCAGATATTTTACAAAAAGAAAGTATCTTGAGGCAACCAAATGGCATAACACACACATGCAACACATATGCTGAAATTAATTAGAAATGTATTTGCATC
>NW_017145859.1:0-299 GCF_001652005.2 Ceratina calcarata
ATTTATGATACAATATAATTTCCGTCGTTACTTATGACCTCTTGCCAGCGTGATGACAATTTCTAAATACCGTTTACTATACCAGCGAGCAGGTAGTATCCCACACCCCACCAAATACTTAGCGTTATAATGTGTGGGAAGACGCGCATGACCACGACAGAACGATCAATGTAGGCTACCTTTTTTGATTTACCATTACTACTTTATTCTTTGCTCGCGATATGTTACATTTTTTGTAATCTATTTTAACAACAATTGTTTATATTTCCCTCCCGATGGAAGAAATTGCAATCTTCCCG
>NW_017145860.1:0-299 GCF_001652005.2 Ceratina calcarata
TACCCCTAGCGAAAGACCTCCTTCTGCCAAGCCTACGACGAAGCCCCTGTGCCCAGTGTCGACTCGTTCCGAGTCGACGCACAGAGGCGCAGCTTTTCCTAGCCAGCTGCATTCCTCTGTTTTTCCTTTGTCTTTGTGCTTTTTCTGTTATCGGTTGTTTTACAGCCTTGCAATTTGTGGCGGGGCCTGTGCGCCTCCCAAGCTGGAGCGCGTTGCCGCGACTTCCACCAATCTCCCCCTATGTGCGGGGAACCGGCTTCTATCCCGGATTTCAACACCCCGCTCTGCCGGGGTTGCCA
>NW_017145861.1:0-299 GCF_001652005.2 Ceratina calcarata
TTATCCGCGGTATTCTGATAATCAACGGTTAAGAAAGCAATTTTTAAGCTTACGTATGCATGAAAGCATAAACATGAGCATTATTAAGATAATACGCTAACAATTATTGTATTTGAAATAGTGTATTCTAAAAGTAAGTACGATAACGCAATACAATCAACAAAATAAAACATTTTCTGTTCTATAAATAATGTAGATATGTCAATAAGTTGATAAAGATGTAAGAAAAGTAGTTAGTAGTTTTGAGGAATCCTTACTTAAAAGAAATTATTTATTTGTTTGTGGCATCTTTTAGTTGG
>NW_017145862.1:0-299 GCF_001652005.2 Ceratina calcarata
ACGCGGTGTGGAGAGACGAACGTTGAGCGTGATTCTGCTCCGTTTTACGGCAAGGAACTTGCTGGAAAAGCCGCTGAATAGATCGGGAAAATCATACAGTCCAATGCGCAGAGTTCTGCCCAGAAGCGGCAACTCTTTCCGCACGAGCTTGAAGTGCGACGAAACACTCATTAATCCGCATTTGAAACATTACAGAAATACCGAACGTCGAAGACGTTGAGAGTTCGAACTGACGAAGGACACTGCCCTACAAGGACGAACACGGACGGCGCCTCCTCAACCGACGAAGATCGGGACGT
>NW_017145863.1:0-299 GCF_001652005.2 Ceratina calcarata
TGCAGACGTTGTTAAGTGAAGAAGCTGAAAGATTAAGAGGGGATCCTGGGTTTAATCTGTAACAGTCATTACCTTTATGGAGGAGGTATTGGATTATAGAATAAAATGGGAGAAGAATGGGATTTGAAGACCCAGCTGTTGGTGGAAAAGAGACAGATGAAAGGAATGTACGGGGGTGAGTAATAGGAAACGGATTGATTCTAGGCGTGTTTGTATGTAACTTAGTCATTTTTATTTGTATTGTTCAATTAAGATCTTTGTTAGGAAAAGAATTCTTTGTTAGGGTCATATTTCTTTTC
>NW_017145864.1:0-299 GCF_001652005.2 Ceratina calcarata
ATCGTAACTGGAGAACCAAATCTGGCAATCCACTGCGTGTAAAATGCTATTGCCACTGTATCCGCTGTAGCATCTGCCATGGGCACGGCCTCGGGCCAACGTATGAACCTGTCAATCATGGTTAGGCAATATTTCATGTTCCTACTTACAGGCAACGGGCCCACTACGTCTATATGGACATGCTCGAAACGTCCTTGCGGAACTTCAATTTTTGCTGGTAGCTGCTTATTATGACGGGTTATCATTGACTTTTGGCACGCTAGACATACACGTGACCATTCTGTTACGTCTTTGTTCAT
>NW_017145865.1:0-299 GCF_001652005.2 Ceratina calcarata
TGGACAGAGAACATTCTCCGGGCTTATGGTTTTCATTGCATTTAACACATCTAAAACCCATCGAACAGTTGGAGCTCGAGTGCCGAGTCACTGACAGTTTTTACACTAAAAAATGTCTCGCTTTCGTAATGTTTCCCATCTTATTTTTTGATAGACTAAGGCAGTGGTGGGCAAAGTACGGCCCACGAAATTATTTAATCCGGCCCGCCGAGGGCCCATCGACATGGATAGTGTATGGCCCGCTATAATTATGTTTTAACGGTCGAGAAGTATTAAGTGCATTTTTTCTATAATTCTGG
>NW_017145866.1:0-299 GCF_001652005.2 Ceratina calcarata
CTGCCGTGACGCTACCGTCACGGGCCTATCCAGATTCGCTTCCTAATTGCCCAGAATTAACCCACGAATCGGACCGATGCGAGTCCGACGGTACCACGAATCCGACCGACAAATTCATTTATCTCGTTCAATTCCGAAGATCAAGGATGCTATAATAGGGATTGGATTTTTAGGATTTACTGTATGAGCCCATCATACATATATTTACTGTTGGATTAGATGTTCATACACGAGCTTATTTTATCTCAGCAACTATAATTATTGCTGTACCTACAGGAATTCAAGTATTCAGATGATTA
>NW_017145867.1:0-299 GCF_001652005.2 Ceratina calcarata
AAATAATAATAATTTTGCATGTATATGTAGTACGAATACTTAGCTGGAATTTGAAACGTTTCGCGTAATGAACTAAGTCTGGGATAAAGTCTGAGGCGGATTAAGCGGCCGCGTGGGACCCTTGGTAGCCAAGGGGCCCCGGAGGAGCCCGGAGATCTAAAAATATCTTAATTTAAAGATTTTAGAAATGATCGAAAAGGTTGGAAAACTGCTCCTTAAAATAATCAAACAAATCTAAAAACAAAATGTTAAAATGGACTCTAAATTGTACTTTTTAGTTTAGAAATATTTTTCAATGT
>NW_017145868.1:0-299 GCF_001652005.2 Ceratina calcarata
ATAGTGGGAATCAAATTACCTTTGATTTTCACACGCGGTTCTGAACAACGAACGTCAAGGTTGTTCGATACATACACCGAATTACTACAAATTCGGGTAAGGGAACTCCCTACTGCAGCTTACAGCTGTTATAATCCGTTTCGCAGGCAAACTCTGCACGGAGACAAGCGGATTAAATAATTCTTGGAAAGTCGCGACGAATATGCAGTATCGATGGTCTTCGGTAGACACACCGTATTGGAAAGATTAGGAATAACAAGGAACCGCGGCACGCGTATCATTGCCGATAAGCGGCTCTC
>NW_017145869.1:0-959 GCF_001652005.2 Ceratina calcarata
TTTCATTGATAGTCATCTATTCTGTAAAGTCGATCAAGCAGACCGTGCAAATGATGCGTTGAAGAGAACAATGAAACGAATGTACAAATGTGATCACGCTAAAGGCCTGTTCACGTTACCGTAACCGTAGTGAGAATTCTACGTGGTAGGGTGTTACGTATACAGCCCAGTATATATATACGGCCCTGCGCATTTCCAGAGCGTTCGCTGCCGGTAAGGTACGCATCCCTTGCGTGGGTGACTCACGGGGCGAGTCTAGCGTGGAATGTTCTAGTATATGCCCAAATATGGTCATCCCCACTCCGGGAAAGGGCCTCATTTGGGTATAAAAGGGCACTGGACCACAGCCCTTCGGATCAGTCTGAACTAAGAGTCTTAGAACGTGGAAACGCTGTCTCACCCTGCTGAGAATATTCGTGTGAGTCTAGACTTACAATTAGATTTTCCCCGCAACTTCGCTGCGTGAATCGGAGTAGGAATTCTCTTTGAGTAAGAGTTGACCATTTATAAAAGAACATTGTACGAGTAACCAAGAACATAGACAAGTTTGTAACCATTCTCAAATTCTTTTCAAGTTTCTTTCTGCATATCTTGAATTATTTTCAAATTAGCTCGATAACAGGAGTATCTCGCAACCGACACGTCTTAACCGCTCGAGACGTATCTACGACAGGTGACATGCCAATCCGACTACCTTTTTACCTAACAAGGGGAGTGCACGACCGTGGAAATCGCTTTTCAAATGACGATGTCTCTAAATTGTAATATATATGTAGTAGTAAAAAAGCCTATTGGTTTCGTCATCATGGGCCTTCGTTTTTAAGATAATTAGGTTTAAAGTTTTTTAGCTCCATATAAGTCGTTGCCTTATAATCGTTACCAAAGCGTGTAACGGGTCAACAGGTAAAGTCGCCGACTGCGAAAGGAATACTACCGGGTTCGAATCCTCGTAGAAGAAC
>NW_017145869.1:1508-1942 GCF_001652005.2 Ceratina calcarata
CTCCCCTTGTAAGTGGCTAAGGGGGACTGAACCTCCCCCCGTCGTCCACGTCCTGCGGCTCCCGAGGATAACCCATAGGGTTTGACAAGGTTCGTCCGCGCATCTATTTCCTTCCCTAAAAAGCACCCTGACAGAGTCGACAGACTCGGTCGCCCGTCGGGCCCCTGGCACGGTTCTCCCTCGTAACAAGGGGGTGAAATTTTGGACTCGAGAGATGCCCCGGCGGAGTCTACAGTACCGTAGTAAAAAATTGAAAGTATAGGGAAACTCATGTAAAAGCACGGGGTCTTCAGAAAAGCCCGCCGACTCGTTCCGCAAACTAGCGCGAAAATCCGGTTCGACCACCTGCTGAGTACCTGCTAGACCTTTTTTTATGGCCGAACCCGTAGTTCCTGGTCAACCCGATCAGGATTTCGAAACATCGTGAGCCACGA
>NW_017145870.1:0-299 GCF_001652005.2 Ceratina calcarata
ATTCTTAATCATAGAACTGAACGTATACATGTATTTGTATAAATATGATTAACTGAACGATTTTCTAAATTTAATAGTCGACATTTCTAATATATATCATTCACATAAATATTTAAAAATCCTAAGAGATTGTCATATATTAAAGAAGAAGAATCTAATATACATATGTACAATAATAAATTGTTAAATAATTGATAAATAATTAAATTGTCTACCCGCTTAGCGAACTTCTAAACGCAGCTGCGTTTTATTTAATTAAATTAACAAGATAGTTAAATAAAATGGCTAAAGAATAAATA
>NW_017145871.1:0-299 GCF_001652005.2 Ceratina calcarata
ATGATACACTATACGAACTAAATGTAATAATTATATTTTTTTAGATAGATTATAAAATAAAAAGGTGAAATGAATTTAGGTAAAAAGAAATGCCTTAATCAATGTGAGGTCAATTTTTAGTTTAGCGTAAGTTCGACTAGCGTAATTATTACGCATTTTAATTAGATTCAGATTTAAACATTTAAATCCAGAGGTGATCAAATCTCATGAATATATCAATGTTTCATCTGAGACGACTGATATGTTGCGAATGTAAATAGTATATTCACAAACTATTTTTAATAAGATAACATATACAC
>NW_017145872.1:0-299 GCF_001652005.2 Ceratina calcarata
ATTGTTTGACAAGGGATCTATTACGTGTATGTTGTTATTTTCTGAATAATTTTCGTGGGATTCGGTCGGAATATCAAACGTTGTGTTACCCCACGAGACTCGTTTCTTCCTTATAGCTGACTTAGAATTTTCTTGTATGGGTTCCAAGGGTGGTTCTACTTACGTTGGTTCTGCTGAATCTTGTCCGATGTCCGTGTGCGTTGAATTTGCCAGTGGTAGGTCCGTAGAATGTTCAATTGTAGAATCATCGAAAGTGTCGTCTAGTCGGAAAGATGGTGGTTCCTCATAATTTGGCCGTT
>NW_017145873.1:0-299 GCF_001652005.2 Ceratina calcarata
AAAATGTGACCTTCAATTTACTTCCGGATAAGTCAAGACGGAAATACACTAAAGCGTACAACGAATTCGAGCAATAGCGTAAAACTAAACATACAACCTCTTTTTGGGAGGAAATTTTCCTTGTATATTCCAATGATCTGTCAAAGACCATCAAATCGTTAACATTATGGGCTCGTTATTCGATGTTAGAAAGCTACAATTTCAACGTATGACAACATTCATGTAAGTACATATAAAAGATTAATTTCGTTGTTGAAAAAATTACATTCTGAGCACAGAGCAAAGAAGTCACGAATCTT
>NW_017145874.1:0-299 GCF_001652005.2 Ceratina calcarata
TTTTGCTGTGACCTTGTCAGACTCCGTGTTATCTTTCCGACTGTTTCTTTTTTTCTGGTCGTCGTTTTCCTTAAATTTACGTAGTTTGGAGCATGCATTGCTGCCCATTCTGTGAGCAGCTGGCATTTTTTCTTCCTCACAGAGTCTACATAGCATGCTGGTGGCGTGACAGTCTCTGGCTATGTGTTCCTTGTCTCCACACTTGTAGCACCACCCAGACCTGTCGATGGGGTTTCTGCAAGCTCCGCTTAGATGTCCGAACTCCCAGCATCTATAGCATTGCAGTGGCCTTGTCTCTG
>NW_017145875.1:0-299 GCF_001652005.2 Ceratina calcarata
TGTTCTACAAATCAACGTAAATCATGCCTCTGCAGCGCAAGCGCTGCTAGAGCAGTGCATGATCAAAGACAAAGTCGACATTGCCTTAATCAGCGAACCACTCAACCCGAAACGAATGGGTTGGATCGGTGATGACAGCAATAAGGATGCGATTATTATAAACTCGGACAAAATAAGTAACGTTTCTATCCTTTTAAAGGAGAATAACGTTGTAGCAATTAACGCGGATGGAAGCATCTTTCTGGCGGTTTACTTCCCTCCGAACGAAAAACGAGCACACTTCGAAGCTCGACTCAAAG
>NW_017145876.1:0-299 GCF_001652005.2 Ceratina calcarata
ATACCTCTAGCTTTAATTTGAATCGTGTTTCATTCAAACTTGTACAGTGGAACTTGAATTCTTAAAATCTCTCAGACAAAAATTTAGAGTCTCTGAGATAAATTGCAAGACACGTGGTTTTAACTATGATTTTGATTCGAATTTTAGTTAAGATTCAGTTGCATTGCAATCGAATTTAAATGAAAATTCAAATTGAAATCTGAAGCTTGGTTCAAAGTTATTTTAACCAAAGGCAATTGTTTTTATATTTATTGCTGAGAATTACATGAAGTATATATAATATAAAATTATTGTTTACT
>NW_017145877.1:0-299 GCF_001652005.2 Ceratina calcarata
CTATATTTTTAATGTTACTACTGCTACTTTTTTTTTTAGTGTACTTATATGAACATTTTTCATTATCAATTATTGTAAGTCTGAGAGAAACTTAAAAAATAACTTGAAAACTTCTATTATTAGTTATTCAAATAATTTGTACAGATATGTATGTTACTATTTTTGTCACAATTTGTTCATATATATATAATTCAAATGAACATTCACAATGAATTAGCATCTTCGTTTAAATGAATAATAATGGTTTCTATAAACACTAACGTGAGAAAGCAGTTTATGAAGAGGATCTCACGATTGTA
>NW_017145878.1:0-299 GCF_001652005.2 Ceratina calcarata
TTTCTATCATTCTACCTCTTTCCTCTCCTGTATACTTTCAATTTTATTTCCTCTCACTTTATCTTTTTGCCCACCGTTTGCCCTTTGTATCGTATCAACTCTTATTTCCTGTTTTACTTCCTCCATCTGCTTTTACATGCCCCCTATTACTTTTTCCATCGGTTCCTTTCTCTCCTCTTACTTATTCTCTCTTCTTTCATTTCTCAATTTCAGAATACAGATCTCATATATAAAATATCAAAAGCAGATTGCAATATTTAAATGATAAAAGGAACATATTTTATTAGATTATTTAAAAC
>NW_017145879.1:0-299 GCF_001652005.2 Ceratina calcarata
ACAAACGCTGGCGAATGGTGGTAGACTACCGAAAATTAAATGCAATTACCAAGGATGATAAATTTCCAATTCCTCGTATTTCGCAAATTTTGGATCGACTAGGTGGAGCAAAATTCTTTAAAGTTTTCGATTTCGTAAACGGCTTTCATCAAATCCCTATGGCTCCAGAAGATAGAGAGAAGACTGCATTAACCACGCCTGAAGGATACTTCGAATACACTCGAATGCCTTTCGGAGTGAAAAGTGCACCTGCTACTTTCCAAAAATTAATGCAGAAGATCCTAGGTAGATTAATCGGG
>NW_017145880.1:0-382 GCF_001652005.2 Ceratina calcarata
GAAGCTTATCGATTTGGTTCCGTACTGCGCACTGAAACGCAGAACAATAACTTATCGTATCCTATTAATGATTCAGCCAACTGATCGAGAGACTCATACTGGTAACGAATTTAGATGAGCATTTGCATTCTGTTTTTGCGACAACCTTCTATTGAATAGCATACGTAATGAGTTGTTAATACAAGAAACAGCTTCAAATTTACACTCGGTCGATGCTGCGTATGTAACGCTTTACATAATTTTTCAACTATTTTCTGCATCTCAAGTATTTATTCTACTAAGGGCTGCATAGTAGAAAAACATAATAAATACATAATTTTAACTTACTTATTAAAAAATAATTTTTAATGTTATTTTATTTTGTAACTGAATACAAATCAAA
>NW_017145880.1:403-912 GCF_001652005.2 Ceratina calcarata
GCAATGTACAAAATTGTAAAAATATCAGAAGCTGTGTATTAAATTTTTAAATTGATACCATAAATGTTTTATTCAGTTTCCCAATTTCACAGAAAATACCCGATATAAATTCGACACAGCAGTTTTTCTCCTGAATGAGGCAATTATAGGCTTTATTTCATATGCCATATATTGTATTTTATCGTCGGCTGTTGAATTATACATTGAATCGTGAAAATAATTAGAAAAACGAGGTAGACGAATCGAAATTTTGTAAAACAAGATCGAGAAGCAGTCGCGCGGTACTCGAGGCGTGACCTTCGAAGTGGAAGCATCGACGGTCGCGAACAGATCCGCCGAAAGCCTCTGGTTACCCTTTATGAATTTTAATTTTCGCCCGGTTGAATCTTCACAGGCACCATTTTTGCCCGCGACTCGACCCACTAAAACCGCCTGCCCGTTATTCGTTATTTATGACACGTCTTACCTTCGCCTCGAACGCGTGCCATTCTTCATTTCTCACTCATTGT
>NW_017145881.1:0-299 GCF_001652005.2 Ceratina calcarata
AAAAAAAAAAAGTATTCTGAACGAGGGGAGGATCATCTTTCCAGCGATCACGGTAGCCGGTTTCGAGCGTGAAAGTGACTTGAACGAGAGCAACAACTTGGTCATTGAGTACGCTCGAGTAGTCCTTGCTGCCAGAAATAACGCACGTGCACTTATGAATAAAACCGTCGTTGATAAGTGTAAACGTCTGTGCATACCTTGATCTGCAATTATTTCTAAAAATAGAATAGTATAATCGATCTAAAATATAATAAATCCTTAAACCGTTCTAAGTAAAATGATTGCAAACAGAAGTCTCG
>NW_017145882.1:0-299 GCF_001652005.2 Ceratina calcarata
TGGAAAAATTCTGGAAAATCGAGGAATCCAATACGTGCCAATTCAAATCATCTAAAGAGGAACTGTGTGAATCGCATTATGTTAAAAATACAGAGCGAGATTAAAGTGGACGATATATAGTTCGTTTACCTTTCCGTACAAATGATGTAGTGTTCGGCAATTCGCGAGAACGAGCATGGCGTCGATTTCAGACTCTTCAGCGGCGATTAAAATCAGATTCTAGTTTTAACACTGAATATACTAAAGTCATGCAAGAGTATATCTCTCTCGGGCATATGTCTTTGGTCGACAATAATCCG
>NW_017145883.1:0-299 GCF_001652005.2 Ceratina calcarata
ATACAATAGTTATTAAGAGTACAAACAAATTTCCATCGTTTTTCATCTTAAATTGGGTATTTATTGCGAAGGAACGATACCTTATGTTTTATTCAAAGTATAGTCCATCGCTGGCCAGTACTTTTTCCTATCTTTCTGGTACAATTCGGATACCGCGTCGGAAGAACGCTTCATCTTTTCACGCTAGCCATAAATCGACCCAATTTTTGGTATCTTCATATGACGTGAAGTGCTGCTCAGACAAGCCATGCGTCATCGATCGAAACAAGTAGTAATCAGAAGGAGCAATATCTGGTGAA
>NW_017145884.1:0-299 GCF_001652005.2 Ceratina calcarata
ATTTTTCCGTGTGTCCAACGGTTTGGAAGTTATTGGCAAAAAACGAAAATTTCGCAATATTTGAAGGGGTACCCCTTGAAAAAATCTCGGAAAAACTAAAAATTTTTTTTTCGCGGAATGTCGACAAATACTTCGAATATAAGTTGTAGGTACTACTATTACCTATGACAAATATGAAATCATTATAATTTTAGCTTTTTAATAGTAATAGAAATCTATAATAACAAGTTCAACATGCTAATATTGTTTAAGTCAAGCCTATGCATCCTAGAAAGTTAAAACTTATTTTTTGAAATCTA
>NW_017145885.1:0-299 GCF_001652005.2 Ceratina calcarata
CACTTGCCGAGGTCGAGCGTGAGAGGCTCGATTCCCTCAGAGGAGAAACTAAGGGCAGACATGCGCGAGTGTCTCACGGCTTCATTGGTCTCCCAAATACTGGAGGCCATGAAGACCGTGGAGAAGGTATCGGACCGCTCAAAGAACCTTAAGGGTACTTTCGTCCGGCACCTTCGGCTGGCGGCCCGCTCCGTCAAGGTGCCACGGCAACCGGCCCATCGGCGAGGCTGGAACGGGAGAATACCAACCTCCGCGGTCAGGTGGAGGACCTTATCACGAAGGTCAAGTACCTGACCGCG
>NW_017145887.1:0-299 GCF_001652005.2 Ceratina calcarata
AGCGACCGGCTCCGGACCGGCACTTGCTGGATAGTGGGAATACTCCCTTAGCCCGCGTCCGGGCACAGTGAATGCGGTGATCGGTCAGCTTTCTTCGGTCAGGGCTACCTGCCAGTAACCTTGAGTTCCCGTCCTTCTTCTTGACGATCACGACGGGAGAGCTCCATGGACTGCGTGATGGCTCGATGATACCTTCTGTCAGCATTTTCGTCACTTCTTCGTCGATAATGCTCTGGACAGCGAGGTTTCATGGCCGGTAACGCTGTTTGATCGGCGTTGTTGTCTTCAGTCGGATTTCA
>NW_017145888.1:0-299 GCF_001652005.2 Ceratina calcarata
CAAGATCTTTTGTCATTCATTTATTAATTCGAATTTAGCAATTTTTACAATACATTATAGAATTCCTTATTGTAGCGAGGATTAGGATTGCTTTTCATAGTCTGTTAATAACGTTGAGTAATATGGAAATGGTAATGCGGAACTCCATAAAACAGAAGACGAAAATAGTGATAGGTAGATTAACCCTTAACGTTCCAGTATGCCTCTCAAGCACCACCCAAGCTACTCAATTATAATTAATATAAATTAATATAAAATAATACAAATATCATTTTAGCATTTAATATCCGATACTTAAA
>NW_017145889.1:0-299 GCF_001652005.2 Ceratina calcarata
GCCTCAACCGAGCAAAGGCTATAAACATCAGCCCATGGGCATTTGAACATACCAACAATCGTGGAGGGCCAGGGTTTAACAGAATAACTAATGGTTGCACCAACCGATATAATAATATAGGTATCCAAGATTAACGTATCAACTTCTATAAGATCAATGATGGCAAAGCAATAAGACTGAAGACAACAGGATCACAGACAGTGTTGACAACTTGACATAAAAGACCTATAGAGAAGCAGGAGTATGCCTTAACTGCTGGCTGGCGTGCCGTCGGCTGGGATGTAACACCCACGGAATTG
>NW_017145890.1:0-299 GCF_001652005.2 Ceratina calcarata
TGCCGCAATCAATACCTCCAAAAAGTTGAGCCTCGCCGCTTAATTAAGCCTTTTATAGAGGAACTGCATACGCATAATCTAGCAACTGACAGTTCAGAATCACTTCGCTGACAGTTATATCAAATCTCTTGTCAATCAAGTAACGTTGTAACAATTAACGAAGTTTCCTTTATTAGTCACTCTTCTAAAATGTTTATCCTGATTCACGTGTCAAGTTAGTTAAAGTCTTAATGAATTTTATTAACATTAACCCCTTGACATACAAATTAAATGAAACTTTACATACAAATTAAATGGAA
>NW_017145891.1:0-1908 GCF_001652005.2 Ceratina calcarata
CAATTAAATAAGGGGGAAATCGTCTCCTTTTCATTGCTTCCGTAATTGCGGGCCACGGCAAGGAATTGAAAACGTTGCTTATATCAATGCTTACCGCTACCACGCATTTACCTGTCTTTATGTTAGAGTCAATAAAATCTCTCACACTTTTTATGGCGTCAATTGTTCCTCTCTCCTTCCTAAACCCAAATTGCCATTGAGCAAGTGCGTCAGTATTTTTATTGCATATTTCCTCGATTCTATTTCCTATTATCCTTTCAAACACCTTGCTTAGATCGTCTATAAGACAGATAAGTCTGTATGCAGAGGGATCGTCCGGAGGCTTCCCGGGCTTGTTTAGTAGGATTAATTTCGCTGTCTTCCAGCTTACTGGAAATTTTCGTAACTTAAGACAGTTGTTAAAGATCCCTCTAATTCGGGATTCCGACGTTTCGGCGATCAGGCTTATAACCTGGGCGGGAATGCCTTTTGGGCCAGGAGCAGCTTTTTTCCTTTTCATTTTTATAATGCTATTTTGTATTTCCTCAGGTGAGATCTCTCATTCGTCGTGCCAATCACCCGTTGGTCTTGGTGGCGTCCATTGAGGGCTTTCTGGGAAGAGAGAGTCTACAATCTTCTTCAGCAAATCCGGGTTCATGCTTTCCGTTGCGACTGGACCTCCACTGTCTCTCAATTTTTTCGTCCATTTGTACGGCTTGCCCCATGGATCTTCGTCCAATGTTTGGAGTAGGTTTTTCCAAACTTGCTTTTTTGCCGCGATTATAGACTTTCTGAACTCCTTTTTTAATTCTTTGTATTGCGCATGTTTTAGAGACAGGTCTTCAATGTTTGGTTGCGATCTTCTTTTCGCTCTTTGCCAGGCCCTTCTTTTCTTCTGGCATTCAAATCTTACCGTTGTTAGGCTATCGTTCCACCACTCATTGGGGGGTTTCGCGGTAAAGATCTTCTTTCTGGGCATCGACTCGTTGCATACCCTCGTTAACATTTTTTCTAATTTGTCTATTTCTCTTTCCAGGTTCGATGTGCTGATCTCTGGCGAGTTCTAGCACTCTGTGACGATTAGTGCTCTGCATAGGTCGGTATTAATTTTATTGACGTTCCACCTTGGGAAAATTTGCTCGCTGTATTGTCTCGTTTTTTCAGAAGTCGTCATCTGGCGGTGAATGGTCATGGAAATATACACGTGGTCGGAGAGTGTCTCGACTCCCTCTTGTACTCTCCAATTCCATAGCAGTTTTATAGCAGATTCATTTGCCCAGGTTATGTCGACTATCGACGAGCCTTGGGTTCTTACACGGGTTGGTGCATTTCCCTTGTTTGCTAGGAAAAGTCTGTTACTTATTGCCCATTTTTCAAGAGCTTTCCCTTTTTTGCTGTCGTTCTTGCTTCCCCATTTCTTATTGTGGGCATTGAAGTCTCCTCCGATGATTATAGGAGCTTTCGTAATTTCTGGTTTAATTACTCTGCCAATTTCTTTCAGAAATTTTTCGAATTCCGCAGGGGATCTGTTCGGAGAGAAGTAACAGCTTCCTATTTTTAACAGGTGATCTCCAACGAGAATAAAGCCATCGAAAGCGTTCATCACCTTGAGTAAAGATGCTATCCCGTTATTATGAATATACTAATGGGGTATATTGCTGCTTTCCCGCTCGGGTCGCAGAGCCACCCTCTGCCTGGGTTTTTCCGCGGTTCGCTGATAATCCCTATATCGGTTTTACTTTCGTCACAACGTTTTACGAAAAGTAAGTGCGCAGCATACGAATTATTTAAGTTTGACTGGATAATATTGATGTCCATTATGTCGCGGTTGTTTTATCTTATTCTATAATTTGTTTTCCCTTTTCAGGTACGTCATGTGCAGCAGTGCTGGGTCTTTTTCGGCCTTCCACTCGGGAATCAGTCTCTGAG
>NW_017145891.1:3689-5741 GCF_001652005.2 Ceratina calcarata
TTGAGTAAGGAGCGCGACGGCGAGACCGCGTGATATCGTACGTAGAGCAGAGTTCTGTATAGGACGGAGCAACGGGCCGATCTCCTTGCAACCTATTTTTTTTTTTTTTTATGTCGATGCGCGATCGGAAAGGCATCGACTTCGCGCACCTTCGAGATTATTCTCGAACAACTAGTGTGATATAGAAGTGGCAGTTCGCCAAAGTGCGATCCTGTAAAGAGGGATCGCACTAACTAGTAGAGATTGTTCATCACCCGGTAGGGGAGCCATCTCCTACCGGGGATACGTCAGTAGATAAAAGGCAATAAGAACATAGAATAAATAACATATAATAAATGAGACATTTAATCCAGTGTACAGACATTATCAAATAAATAACGAAGATAACATGGAGGGAAAAACATGTCTAATAAATAACATGTATGAGTAAATAAATAACATATTCAATAAATAACACAGAAGTATGTAGTCCTGAGGGTAAAAGAAGAAGTTGGAAATAGATATAAGAATGGTAGTTAGGGTGAGAGAAGGGTGTATAAGCGGCGAGTGCTCGTCAGTTTCTCTCGCTCTCCCTAATTCTTTCGTGATCCTCCTTCATAGACATAACGTTTCTGCAGAATAGGTCAATGGCTTTCCACTTTGTCTCTGAGGATAAAAGTGCATCGACGAGACCCTTGAGAGAATGGATCTCGCCAATAATCTCAAATAGGCAGTTTCTACTTTCATGCCAGGCGGGACATTGCAGGAGCGTGTGCAAGTTATCATCAAGGGAGCATGAACAATGGTGGCATTCGGAGGATAATTCTTTCCCGATTCGAAAAAGGTATTTCCCAAAACAGCCGTGACCCGTTATGATTTGAGTTAAGTGGAATGAGAGTTTGCCATGTTCTCTCTCAACCCAAGGCTTAAAGTAGGGGAGGAAGGAGGAGATAAGAACATGAGAGCATAGGGGTGCATTGCTTATCCTGTCCTTCCATTTATCAATCATAAGCTGCAACCTAGCATTTTTAAGAGAACTGATCATTTGTTGCGGGGCATTATTGCGCTTGAGTCTAGCGACGGAGCGATACACTTCAGAGGTTACTTGGAATTGTATATCTATAGGGATACATCTAGACAACAAAAGAATCGAATTTAGAGCTACGGTTCTGTATCCACGGACTACCCTATTGGCTATTCTTCTTTGAGAACGGAGGAGAATCTTAATTAATCCTTTATCATTAGAAATTGCATCAGCCCAAACAGGGGCCCCATACAAGACTATTGAGTTGTAGGTGTTCGTATATAGCTTACGAACAGGTTCACTAGGGCCATTAAGGTTAGGGAGTATACGACTTATGTTATTAGTGAAGCTAGAAGCCTTCGTAATGGTGTACTCCATATGCGATTTAAAAGAGAGTCTGTTGTCAATGATGATACCCAGGTACTTGAAGGATGTGGAGAAGGGGATCCGAATGTTGTCAATGGACAAGAAGTCCCGATCAGGATTATGCTTGACTGGTTTTTTCGTGTAACAAAGAACAGCGGTTTTTTGTACTGCAACTTTAAGGCCTAGGCGTCTAATGGTACTAAAAATAGCCTGAGTAGCTATAGTGGCTTTATTCCGGCATCGTAAGAAATTACTCGCAGAGACTAAAATTAACGTGTCATCAGCGTACCCAGTAACCACAACTCCAGTGGGCATTGGAGTGCGGAGTACAACATCAAATCCGATGTTCCAAACAGACGCAGCGAGAACAGAGCCCTGGGGGACACCGGCAGCGACTTTCTTGGTTACAATGTTTCCGAGTCTATTACGAGCAATCTCTTAGATAGTTGTTTATAATCTGAATTAGGTACATAGGGAACTTCTTTACTTGTAACCCATGTATGATGGCATCCCATGGAAGAGTATTAAAAGCATTGCTTATATCGATGCTTATTGTAATGACAGTTTTATTGGCACTTATTTCAGATTGCATCCTATCGATTACGTTGACAAGAGCGTCTATCGTTCCGCGGCCTCTTCGGAAACCGAACTGGCGTTCGTACAGTTTGTACGGGGAACTCATC
>NW_017145892.1:0-299 GCF_001652005.2 Ceratina calcarata
AATAGTTTATTTCGAAGAATTGCTTGTCCCCAGATCGGAGCACCATATACGATAATGGAATTGAACGTATGTGAATATAGTCGGCGGGTATTTTCAGCAGGACCACTGAAGTTAGGTAAAATTCTGGTAATATCGTTGACAAAACCGGAAGCTTTTGTCATTGCATATTCTATATTCGTTGTAAAGGATAAACAATCGTCCAGAAATATACCAAGGTATTTAAAGCATTTGACAAAATGTACTTTATTATTGTCAATAGTGATAAAATTATTTTCGGGTGTCCACTTTATCCCATATGA
>NW_017145893.1:0-299 GCF_001652005.2 Ceratina calcarata
AGGCTTCTCTTTGAATGGGGAACTGCTTATGGACGCTCTTGGCGGTGAAACATCCTTCGCTGACGTTCAAGGCGACTGCTTCGTGCCAGCTTTTACTCTCGGCGTTGGTCAAAGGGCAAAGTTAACTTTTGGGCAAGACGTGAATACGTTGAAATTCTTTACGACTTGTGGTTTGCAGGAGGGATACGAGCCATTCTGCGTGTAAGCGTTTTAACTTCGTATCTTCATTTTCTTTTCATATTGCGAAAAATTCTGTGCAAAATTTCATTTACATAACAGCCACCGAGGAGATATTATTA
>NW_017145894.1:0-299 GCF_001652005.2 Ceratina calcarata
ATAGGTACTATGGACAAATCCAACTGGGAATGGCAGTATTAAATTTAAACGTAACTTACTTTGTGATATATTCTAAATTCGATCAAAAATATTTTGCTTTAAGAGTGTCAAGGAATGATGATTTCATTTATTTAATGTTAAGTAAATTAAAAACTATTTATTACACCTTTATGTTACATAAAATTTGTTTATTAGAGGAACAAAAAGCCAAAGAAAATGAATGATCACTAGAGATGTGCGAGTACCTGAAAAACCGAGTTGGGGCCGAGCTGGCAAAAGACTGGGCGAATCCGGGCGAT
>NW_017145895.1:0-299 GCF_001652005.2 Ceratina calcarata
ATTGCAATTTTTAATGCAATAAGTTGTGATGACAGAATTCCGTTATCGAGGGTAAACAGTAGCATTGCTAGTTTTATTATTTGACAGCTTTGAGAGTTTGTAATATTTTCTGTTTTATTCTGGCTGACATGATACCTCGATGTATCAAACTATTATTATATTATATTTATGGCTTAAGTATAGTAAAGTAAGAGTGAAATAAGTGACGGAATATTTTAATACCATTTAATGATTTTACAAGTTCTATTTAAACGCTTTCTGTTGTGATTATCGGCATTGTACAAAATTCTAGTCTATAC
>NW_017145896.1:0-299 GCF_001652005.2 Ceratina calcarata
CGGTCACCCTCCAGCACCTGGCGACCAGGCACCTACCCAAAACCACCTTACCCTTCCAATTATAGCCTCAAATAAATACCTAAGCGAATGCGGAGAAGTATAGTCAAGTGCAATAACGAGAATACTGTCTTCTGGTGCATCCCGTTCATACTTCGATAAATCATTGAATTACTGAACTCAGCATCTCGAGATGCAAGCAACAAAATTGATATCGTACAAGATCGTAAATTATGTCCTCTTGAGGAGTTCGGTTCAGATAGAGCTCAATCATACGAAACGTTCCAATTACACGGAAGAGA
>NW_017145897.1:0-299 GCF_001652005.2 Ceratina calcarata
ACGAAAATATGTTGAAATCGGCTCTCTTCTGAAACACTAGCGAATTCTCAAATCTAACTCCGTATTAATAACATATTCTAAATGAAACTCGTCCTAAAATGGAAAAGCAGCAGATAAAATCCATAAAGAACCCCAATCCACAGACAAATGGCCAAAGACTTAAGTCTAGTACGTATAAGAAAATTCAAGCACGAGCCCGCGCGCGTGTGGGGGGCGCGATGCCCAGCGACGGGCCGCGACCCTCGGACTCGGGCTAGCCGTCGGAACGCTACCGCGCCCCTTGATGGTGCATGCAGCGC
>NW_017145898.1:0-299 GCF_001652005.2 Ceratina calcarata
AGTTTGAATAAAACAAGGCGTTAAAAGTGCAATACCAGTGTCCGGTTCATTTCGCATTCCGTACCTCGAATCCGGACCCGTTAGGGGTCACCTATCCTTTGACATTATATGTTATTTATTATTATACATGTTATTTATCTGATATAGACGACTGGCCTCCCTTTATTAGTCAAGTTTACATTTTCTTTTTCCACGCATCCGTATTTTTCGCATCGCGGTACGATCCGGTCACGCACAGACCACACACCAATGCGGTACAGCGAGGGTGGGGCCGAGTGTAATTCGAAAGAGGTCCTCGG
>NW_017145899.1:0-299 GCF_001652005.2 Ceratina calcarata
CTGTTCACCGACGTTTCATTTGTGATAGTAACGATTGTTAAAGATGTATATAGGCTATATACTTAAACAATGGTAGCATGTTGAATTTGTTATTATTGATTCCAATAATTATTAAAAAGCTACATGCAAAATTTTAAATCAATCCATGGGTTTTTTAAAAATTATAGTGACTTAAAATTTGCATATTCTTATGGTAATTACTTTTCCCGTAGGTAATAGAAGCTCCTACAACTTATATTCGAAGTATTCGTCGAAATTCCGCGAAAAAAAAATTTTCGATTTTTCCGAGATTTTTCCAA
>NW_017145900.1:0-299 GCF_001652005.2 Ceratina calcarata
CTGGAGTATTCTCGTCGCCTTGACGAACTCCTTCTTTAAGAATGCGCGCATAAACCTCCGCGCCTAGCAGGACGTCGATTCGTGCGTCCGCTGCTGGATTAGGATCAGCCAGTTGTAAATCCGCGAACTGACCGCTCTGCGTCCAGGAAAATCGTGGCGGCTGGTAATTTGTGATTTTCGGAACGACGAAGACAGTCGACCGTACCGTCAGTTCTGCTCCTTCGGCCGTTCCTACTTCCAATGTCACGCTGTTCTTAATTGACATAGCTTTGCCGCCTCCCAGTCCGGTCACCGTAGCT
>NW_017145901.1:0-299 GCF_001652005.2 Ceratina calcarata
GCCCATACGGGTGTTAGACGCACGGGTAAAGCCGCTATCACCTAGGATAGCGGTAATTGCTAGAGCCACGGCCCGCTTCACGGGCAACAATCGATTCCGAAACAATCTGGCATTGGCCAGATCCCGCGTCGCGTAGTCGATAAGTTAGATTAAGTTGCGGCCAGAATCAAAGCGTGACCCCGCCCTCTCCGGCGCGAATTTCGATAGTCATAGCTCGCGAAGTAGTTTAACCGTAAGATAGTTTCTAACGTTAAGCATTGTGTTTCTCTGTAGAGGCCCCGCGCGGAAGGACCTACCGT
>NW_017145902.1:0-772 GCF_001652005.2 Ceratina calcarata
GGTTTCAAATAAAAGGTGTTAATAGTGCAAAATCAAGTGTCCGGTTTATCTGGTTCCTCGAACCAGGACCCGTTAGGGGCCACCTATCCCCTAACAGTCGATAATAAAATTTGCAACGCACTTTCACACACATCCTCTGCCATGCATTGTTATATTTGTAATGCAAGACCTAGTGAGATGAAGTTCGTTCGGTTCGTGTTTGTTTAAGAAAGGGTTCTCTGAAAGTGAGTTGAACTGAAAAGTGAGTGATAGTGAACCTGACAAACTTATTTCTTTTATTTATTTATGAACTATGATACGGAGGAGATAGTGTGTCGAGGATCGTGGTGCGCAAGCGTGACGTGACGTCCCGGCGTCCGCTTCGTAGATTCTTCTCAGCGATCTGTGACTTCGAACGTTCGGTTTGTGTCGTGGTGCGGTGAGAAACTTTCTTTCTTTCTATTGTTCGTCTGTGTTGGAGAAGACGGACAATTGTGGTTTTGGTTGTTTATCAGTGAAATTGGCGTTCTGCTGTTGTTGCGGATTTTTTGGCTTCCGCAAGCCTCCCTGATGGACGGGGTTGGATAGCTAAGATCAGAACGCGGTTACGACACAGAACAGTTGATTTGAGCGAGTTCGCTCGTTGTCAAATTACAATGTGCAGGCGGACCGTTAACACTTTACAAGCTTAGTCAAATAAGTCGTGATCGTACGTGAGCTATGGTGGTCAAATCGTGCGTTGCAGAAACCGTGTTCTGCACGTGGCCGTTACACGAGTTTGAACCGTATTACG
>NW_017145902.1:1141-2913 GCF_001652005.2 Ceratina calcarata
TATATACAGGGTGAGTCTCCTAACATGACGACCTCAAATAACTCGTAAGGTGTTCGTCGTACGAAAAAATGTTTCATACAAAAGTTTCAGTGTTTGAGAGGGCCGCCATACTGGCGCACTTTATTTTTTTACTGGTGGAGGCGCTGAAGCTACGCTAAGGTCACCGCCAATTTTTTAAATGGATCGGTATATTTTTGCTTCCGTATCATGATAGAGAATCTTAAAACGAATTCAACGACCTATAACACAAGGACATTGAAGGTCATATAAAGCGGAAAAAGGCGATAATACTTACGGTTTTTGTAATAGATTACAGTGTTTTAATCGTAATCTCCTTTTTTTATAACCTCTTCCTTCTATCCCAGGTAGTTGTAAGTTTGATTGCTTGAATAACGAATCTTGTCAGTTGGGAAAAAAATAATGTTGAAATAAAGAGGAAGACAAAAAAATATTTTTTGTGAAATTGCTTTTCTTTGAACCTTTCCTTGAGTTTTAGATCATAAGTTTGTCCTTAAGAAAAGAAATCGTAGTAGTTATTAGTTGCGTTTTTAAATTATAACTTCTGTAATCTATTACAAAAACCGTAAGTATTATCGCCTTTTTCCGCTTTATATGACCTACAATGTCCTTGTGTTATAGGTCGTTGAATTCGTTTTAAGATTCTCTACCATGATACGGAAGCAATTTCTTCATGTAATATGCCGTTCAGAAATGCCGTCTTCACGTCAAGCTGACACGCTTTCAATATGAATTTGTGTATCACTGCCAAGGCTAATTTTATTAAAGCCAAGCGCGAAACTGGTGCATACGTTTCTCTAAGCTCGTACTTGTTTTTATCTTTGAATCCTCTAATCACTAATCTGGCCTTGAATTTTTCTTATCCATTTTGCTCGCTTTTCCTTTTGAATACCCATCTGGAATCAATTATATTTGACTTCTTGTTGTTTAACCTCATTTTTGGTCTATCCACTATCTCCCAGACTTCATTATTTGTGATTGACTGTAGCTTTTCTTGTATCGCTTCCTTCCACTTGTCCTGGCCATCTGATTCCATAACTTCTTTGAAATTCTTAGGATCATCATTTATTCCAGCCAAGAATGCGTAAGCAGCTTCATCTTTTTGTACTCCTTCATTCTCTTTTGCAATTATATTCTCTATTTGATAAATAAAATCTGAATCTCTTTTTGGTTTCTCTTTGGCAGTTCTCTTCGGCATTTTCCTAATTTCAGGCATCTTTTCATTTGTGTGTGTTCTTTTCCACTTTGTTGTTCTATTTTGTTCGTCCTCTGATTTTTCTCCTTTCTCCGGCTCTTTTGTACTTGTGTCTCTTGACTCTCCCTTCTCTATAACATCTTCAGATCTGATTTCCTCGAACTCTAAACACGATGTATCTCATCTAGCTGCTATGTCTCTGTAAGCCATTTTCTCGTTAAATTTTACATGTCTGGAATTTAAAAATTTTCCAGTTGTAGGATACTATAACAGATAACCAGTGTCTGTGTATCCTACTAAGATTGCTTTTATTGCTCTGTGTGTAAATTTGTTCTCTGGTTTAAGTATTCTGACATAACTGATGCTGCCGAATCTTTTTATCTCATCTACATGACTCCTTTTCTGAGGATTTATGAGTAACAAAGGCGTTTTATATCCTATCGACTTGTGTGGTGTTCGATTATAAATATAAACCGCTGCCTCCGCGAATGTTATTGATTTTTATTGAATTTATTGACATAAAGGAGTGGATTATCACAACTCGGTTTGCACAAAGAAC
>NW_017145903.1:0-299 GCF_001652005.2 Ceratina calcarata
AAGTGGGAAACCATATCGTTCTGGAGGTTTGGTATTCCTACGTGGTCTAACTCTTTTTTCAGCGTTAGGTTCTTCCTTGTCTTTAGTATTTCCTTTGGGTCGTCCCCTTTTACAGCTACCCGAAACAGGTGAATCCGGCAAAATAATATCCGTGGTTGCTTCTTTGGAAACTACTTCTGGTTGCGGAATACTTTTCTCTCCTCCCTCCTTCGATATCTTATCATGCGATGGTGAAGACTTTTCCTCATTATTCGATCCCTTCTCCACCTCCTCGTGAACGCTCCTTTCGCTGTTGTCCA
>NW_017145904.1:0-299 GCF_001652005.2 Ceratina calcarata
CCATATTTCTCTTAATAAAGGTTTAGCCAGAAATCTGAAAAAATTCGCACATGTTTTTTTTGAGATTTTTCAAAAGGGGTACAACTTCAGATTTTCGAGATTTTCGTTTTTTGCAAATAACTCGTAAACTATTGACGCTAGCGAAAAACTATTATATAGAAATTGTAGATCCGTCGTCCTCTATAAGAGGTCCTACTACTGTACTCTACAAGGTCCTATGCAATTTTCTTGTATCTCCAAGCGTTTAGGAGTTATGGCCTATTCCCATTGCGATTTCCGACGCCGGAATCCGGCTCAGA
>NW_017145905.1:0-299 GCF_001652005.2 Ceratina calcarata
TTCCTTATGACTGAGAAAAACAGGTGGAACAATTTTATAAACCTGACTCTTCTGTAATTATAATTTTTTCTAAAAGTTCATTACTTCAAATATGGAACACAGCATTTTATTATATGTCTCAAACTTTTGGCCGAGACCTTACGGCTCATACAACCTTAAAAATAACGACCCAGTCTGTGAATATAATCTCAGATAATTAAAATAATAAATATCCTTTTGAAACGGGACAATGTCATACTTCAGCTATCGCAAGGTACATGAGAAGTATTTGAAAAAGAAATCACTTTTATTTTCTTGTC
>NW_017145906.1:0-299 GCF_001652005.2 Ceratina calcarata
TGGAATCAAAATACGCAACTTCTGATTGCAAATGCACATAAAAGTTATGCGATTTAGATACTAAAAGAATAATAGACTCCTGAACTATTATAGATCTATCAAATAAAGCATTTTTTATTTATACGTGCATTTGCATTATTTCTGTTTATTTTGTACTTATATTTAAAATGTATTAAGTTTTACGCGATAAGAGGTGTTGTTTTATTATTAAAAATTCTGCCATCCGGACACGTTCATCTCCCTATTAGTTTCAATTATAATCGAGGAGCTACTGTATACATAAGACACAACTATGATAC
>NW_017145907.1:0-299 GCF_001652005.2 Ceratina calcarata
AACTGATCAGACAGTGGATAACTCAAGGTCCCTGCAAAAGACAGGCCATGGACAAGTACACATGTACATATGAGTGACTCAGCCCACAAAAAGCCAAGGCTAGTTATCTGGGTAAGTTAAATGGTAAATTAATTCATTACTGGCAAGCATGGTGACAAGTGGGCTCATAGATGGACAATGAACAAGTAGGTAATAAGGAATAAGTAATATACAAAGCCAGGGCGCATCGAATTACACAACCTCCAGTTTAAATAAAGGGTAGTACAATAGAAGGCGTATCATCCAAAATCAGGAATCGC
>NW_017145908.1:0-299 GCF_001652005.2 Ceratina calcarata
AGACATTTTTATGTATTAAGAACGACTTGGATGTAACGTCGAATGTTGAGCAGTAATTAGTTCAGCAAAAAAGCATTAGGGCTCAGAGAAGGCTTTAAGTTTCTTGCTCAACGCATCTTTATTATCGCTCCACCCATTTCCTTATCCGTCTCCCTACCTCCTTAAACTAATATCTCTTCAGTGTGATAAAGACTGTGAGAATTGGAGTCTACTACCATATCGACAGGAAAAGGCTGGTTGAGACTGATTCGAGCGTCCTCTGCTCGTAAATAGTGGTCGTTTAAAGAACTAACATTGAC
>NW_017145910.1:0-299 GCF_001652005.2 Ceratina calcarata
ATATATTTTGTTGTATTGTACTTGCTTTTTTTATTTACAATTCTGCAAGTTTCTTTTCTCCAAATATTTACATATTTGCAAATAAGAATTTTTAATTACCTGAGATGAGACGTTCGCTGAATTTAGGAAGGAATTGAAAACGATTTTTTCTGGTTTCCACTTTTTGTACGTAGAGTTCATGGCGCTCTGTAAGTAAAATTGCTAGAGACGGTCTTGGCCCTTCGACGCAGTAATTAAAAATCAATAACATGAAGTACTGCGTAATAAGACGTTTAATATTCTTTGAAAATTTTCTTATG
>NW_017145911.1:0-299 GCF_001652005.2 Ceratina calcarata
TTACAAATGCATGTCACAAATCGCGTAGAGAACGGTAAAGGCTAACTACCTATTTTGCTTGCCTATTAGTGCGAAAATGGACGCGAAAAATCTATCAACCGCATTACTCCTTTTATTGACGAATTTCTCGTGCCATGGTGAAGAGATTGTGAAGGTTCAAACGCCCTTAGGTCGTATAAGTGGTCGTCGTATAGTAATTCAGTATGGAAATAAATACGATGTTTTTCTGGGCATTCCCTACGCACAACCGCCCATCGGAAGGCTCCGATTCGCAGTAAGTTGATCGACACTGTTGAAAT
>NW_017145912.1:0-299 GCF_001652005.2 Ceratina calcarata
ACTAAGTGGTTTTCAATTCAAATATGTTTAGTAATGCAATTATTTCCAATTGTATTAATATTTATTTAAATCATTTTCGGTGTTAATTCATAAGTTTTGTGTTCCTGAATGTGATGATAATTTTGGTGATGATTAAAAAGTATCTATTTGTAAACTTTTGCAAAATTTAGAGTTAAGGAAGAGATGGTTAAATGATATTCGTTGACTAAATTTTTGTGTTTCGAAACATCAGTTGTTTGTCACCAACATTTTTTGGAATCAGATATAAAATTTATTTCAACAGCTGTAGACTTTGAAAC
>NW_017145913.1:0-299 GCF_001652005.2 Ceratina calcarata
CAATAAAAGCACAGTACTGTTCGCGAGATGTTCGCTCAAGTTCGACAAACGTTTGTGAGCAGTTCGCGAACATGTTCGCCAGTGAGTACGCACCTTAACGCGAACATGATTCCTTTCTGCCTGGAGCCTGTCACACTGCGGCGCGCCCGCAACACCGGCTCCAAATATTTATAATACCGCCTTTCAATAAACATTGGTCCTTCCGAAGGAGTTTTGCGCGGTCTCTCTCTCTCTCTCTCTCTTTTTTATTTTTTCGGCACAGCTACCTGACCGATCCCAACTTCGACTGTCAGCGAATC
>NW_017145914.1:0-299 GCF_001652005.2 Ceratina calcarata
CATCTGTTAGATGCTTGGGTTACCGCGGCCGTTTCTTAGAAATTGGTAAATTCGATTTGGCTTCTAATAATAAATTGGGAATGGAGATATTTTTGAAAGAAATAACTTTTCATGGAGTTTTATTGGATGGCGTGATCGGCGGTATGTCGCCTGTTCTACGAGAAGAAATGTATAATTTTCTTAATAAACAATTGAAAGATAGGGCTAAAGCTATCAATCCGCTAGTACGGAAAACCTTCCAGACGGATCAGTTGGAAGAAGCATTCAGGTACATGGCAGCCGGAAAGCATATTGGAAAG
>NW_017145916.1:0-299 GCF_001652005.2 Ceratina calcarata
GAATAATGTGCAGGGGTACCTGGCACAAGCACGTCCCGTATTCGGTAACTTCGCGTATATGGTGGCTGCTCCTTCACGTACGTCCTCTTTCGGGACCACAGGAGACAGCCGTCGGTCGAACGTTCGCGGATACACGAATTCACTTAGTGTATCCTTTGCCGTGCAGGTCGCACTCGAAAGGTGCTGTATTCACTAAGTCTGGGGTCCGCCAAGGTGTCCTCCACCAGGCAGGTCACACTCGAATGGTGCTATATTCACCAGCTCTTGGGGTCCGCCGCGGTTGAATACTCGACACGTTG
>NW_017145917.1:0-299 GCF_001652005.2 Ceratina calcarata
CATATTTTCTGTGAATCTAATTTCTCTATAATCTGTCAAGCTGAATTAAAACGTTTCCTTCGAGCAAATCAATGAATATGGTAAGAGGATTTATTAAGGAAATTGTTATTAATGGTAATGGGGTCAGTTAGATGGAAGGTCTATGCAAATACTTTATGCATTTCCGGAGGCGTGAAGAAATTACCGAAGGATGTTAGTAATAGCATGTTACTGTGTCAATGACGAGGATAACTAGTGAATTAGAAAAACTACGTCATTAATAATTTTCCAGATTTTTATGAAAAATCAAACGTTTCTGA
>NW_017145918.1:0-299 GCF_001652005.2 Ceratina calcarata
CTAATACATCGTTTCGGTATTTCTTTTCCTTTGCTTTTTACAGAAATCACCGCTAAGGACATTCAGCGGCGACGACACGACCGTACCCGAGCGCAAGAAACCGTGGAGTTATTATAAATAAACATAAACATTCGTTTTGCGCACGGTTCTCTTTATTTTTCCTTATTCTTTTATTTTTGAGAACACGGTCGGGTGACTGATCGCGGAAAATAAATTTTTATTTTTATAATTCTACTAAGAATTATTAAGTGCCGCTCTATCAGCGTACCTAGCCTCGCAACGTTCCAAATTCACAAAAA
>NW_017145919.1:0-299 GCF_001652005.2 Ceratina calcarata
TACTCGGTGTGCCGTAACCCATCAAAGTAGTTTCATTGTTATTATTGCACAGCGATAATTTAAAACTGATAGCATTGTCGCATTTCCTAGCAACAAACAGCTGAGGATGTTTAACTGTCTCCGCGTACAATTTAAACGACCTTTCGTGGTTGCAAATATCTGCGAAAAAGGAATAATGAATCGACGATTTTCTCAATGGGAAAAAACGGGAAGCGGCGGTGAATCCTCGAAGCAAGGACTTCCACTTAGTTTTATCCGACAATACGATATCCTATCCCCAAGATAAACGAGCCAAAGTA
>NW_017145920.1:0-299 GCF_001652005.2 Ceratina calcarata
CATATCAGGCGCATACAAGTATTGATGAACATCACGACTCCCTATACTTGAGTTCCCGAGTGACTAGGAGCGTTCCACGTAGCTTGAAAGGTTGTGTAGGCCGGTGTCAGGCCTGCCACCATGAGTTAATCCCCGCCTCACCGACCACGGTTCATTATACATGGTAGAACAATAGTACGGATGAATAGGCAGGATAGAGAATTATAAAGTTGACACTTTTCAAAAACTGTCCCTCTACTCCCTCTAGGTTGTATCGGATGATGCCGCGTGACGTCAGAACAGAGATATGCGCATGCGCT
>NW_017145921.1:0-299 GCF_001652005.2 Ceratina calcarata
CTCTGATTTAATTCAAAAACCCTTGAATAAATATTTGTAATAAATCGTTCCTAAATAAAATATATGAGAGCCAGCTTGATAGTCTCGAGTGGATAGATGAAAAGCTGTCGTTGCAAGGAATATGTATAACACGTGTCATTGTAGTTCAATCTGATTTTCTTGATAATTCCATTTTTTCACTTCGTTGACCTTAATTAATTTCGAACTACATTCATACAAGTTTAAATGAATACTAATTTTTACTTTCACCTTAATTAATTGGAATCTGCTGCATCACACTTCCTTGATTATCTTTAATA
>NW_017145922.1:0-590 GCF_001652005.2 Ceratina calcarata
TTGATTGATGTAACTTCGATCAAAATTAAATTTATTGAGTTCCTTCCAGTTTTCTATAATGAAATATAAGAATTCGATTTTTAATACTGATCGCAAACGTGAATAAATATAATGAGACGAAGGGTGAAACGATGATTCAGGATCCTGTACGGAGGCTTGCACGGTGCTGAGCAGCGGGACCGCCAGTCCGTATACCCGGAGCCCTTCGACCGCAGGACTCGTCCCAGCGAACAACACTTGCACCTGCCAGTGCAACCTAGGTCTGTCCACCTTCCGGGAGGATCTTCACATCTGCGTGAATGATATTCACGGTAAGCCAGTTGGTTTAATCCTCGCCACGACCGACTCGATGTGCCCATTGGACGTAATCAAACTCACGTGCACGTCTACGGTTCGATTCTCAGATCCTTCTGCGACGCGATCATGCGTGCATTATTATTATTATACCGCAAGACAAAATCATTGTCCGGTCGTATCATTACGTCGTATAAAAATCGGACCGCAACGGTACTGCGGTGCTTCGTTTCATCCGCGGTCGTCCCAATCGCGTTTCGAAGGTCCCACAGTTTCACCCGTCGAACTTTCTTTCT
>NW_017145922.1:1529-2161 GCF_001652005.2 Ceratina calcarata
GATTGTTATATATTACGTTATATACATAATTGAAAAGTAGTCAACTGTGATTTAGCATAATTCAGAAATTATGATGTAAAATGCAGTGAAATTTCACAAAAGTATCTATCAGGAAATTAATTTTGTTGAAATTTCCGTGATTATCTCGAATTGTGTTCGTTTACCTTAAAAATCGGGTTCAGTGAAGTGATTTAAATATTGTTGAAGCTTTTCGTAGAAGGTAGGTAATCGTTTCCATGTACTTCGTGTTCTCCCTGGTTCAATCACGGAGGTCACGTACATATCCAATCTCGTGACTTCGAACCCTTAGCTGTTGCAGCTCGCCCCGGTAATGATGCAATTCACCAACCCTTTACATCTAGCCATGGTACATGTGAAACTTAATTCCCAGCAAACCGTGATCTCTTCATCATGCCAGCTACCATAATCCCGTTACCATCAATTAATTATTGTAACCACGTGTTTCAGTACATAATTATGCAAATTATTCAGGTTCGAAATTACATGAAATTACATTGTATTCGTGTTTAATCAAATTTTCAATAAATAAGCAGATATCTCTTTAACACTAGATTGGCCAAGGAAGTCATTTTGACTGCTTTTGGACAAATGTACAAATAATAATGCATAAA
>NW_017145923.1:0-299 GCF_001652005.2 Ceratina calcarata
CGGTCACCCTCCAGCACCTGGCGACCAGGCACCTACCCAAAACCACCTTACCCTTACAATTATAGCCTCAAATAAATACCTAAGCGAATGCGGAGAAGTATAGTCAAGTGCAATAACGAGAATACTGTCTTCTGGTGCATCCCGTTCATACTTCGATAAATCATTGAATTATTGAACTCAGCATCTCGAGATGCAAGCAACAAAATTGATATCGTACAAGATCGTAAATTATGTCCTCTTGAGAAGTTCGGTTCAGATAGAGCTCAATCATACGAAACGTTCCAATTACACGGAAGAGA
>NW_017145924.1:0-299 GCF_001652005.2 Ceratina calcarata
GCGTATACACATTGGGAAAGAAATCTAATATTTTCAATTTGTATCTAAATTAATGTATATCATACATTTCCAACGTGATATTTGTGACCGGTTCACAAATATGCAGACACTATTTTGTCCATGAACTTGAAGTTCTTCTCTCTTAAACTATGAAAGTCTGTGTTACCTGCATTTGTCAATACTGACAAGCAAGTAATTAAATTTGCGCTATAATATACGGTTGATTTTAGGAAGCTGTAAAATATTAATATCTTGTAGTATACATATACTGAAAAATATATATATATACATAAGCTCAC
>NW_017145925.1:0-299 GCF_001652005.2 Ceratina calcarata
GATCACACGAACTCACGGCAAAATCAATTTTTATCTTTCACAAGCCCTTACTGGACATGGATGTTTCGGCAAATTCTTATTTCGCATTAAAACAGAGCCGACTCCAGTATGTCACCATTGTGACTCTTTACTAGACGACAATATCCATACAATTTTCCATTGCCCAGCGTGGCTTTCACTTCGACATAAATGTTTCAACTCCGTGTCCAACATGGACTCTCTAACTTCTTTACTACACTTCATGCTGGATTCTCCAGAGAACTGGAATACCGTGGATAACTTCATTCGCTCCGTGCTAT
>NW_017145926.1:0-299 GCF_001652005.2 Ceratina calcarata
TATCCGGTTGTAAGAACGAATTAAAGTGTTGCACATTTACTCCGAGTAATTAACGATTCAATCATTGTCTATAAGTTTTTTCATAAATGTAATGTGGCGATATATGTAAATGCAAATTATGATTTTTTTGACAAACATCATTTCTATAATCATTGACACATTCTTCGATTTGCTAATTGATCAGATTTTATTAATGTTGTTTCATCAATACATTCTGGTTACACTCAGTTTGCCGAGTTGAAATTCTTTTATATATTTAACATGTTTTAAAACATCAAAGTTCATACTTTAATTATTAA
>NW_017145927.1:0-299 GCF_001652005.2 Ceratina calcarata
AGAGAAAGACCATCCTCAGCACAAAGTAACATGGAAGTGTGCCCCATGTAGAAAGAACTTTGAGAAGTGCTAGATTTTTCTTAGTTGTCTAATAATATTTTGAAACTACCGTTTAGCTGTGAGTTTATTCTTGGTCTTTCGTTCTGCGAAGCCATACCTTCGGTATGGCATACCGTAACAAGTTTTTGTGGCCCGAGTCGCGGCCGTCTATTGCCATGCGGGGTTTTTTCACCCAAAACAGTAAACGTTTACCTCTTCCCTTGAGTATAGTGTGTATAGTTTCAGAACTCTGTTCGTTC
>NW_017145928.1:0-299 GCF_001652005.2 Ceratina calcarata
TATTGTACGTGGACGATATCATCTTAGCTGGAAATGATTCAGAAAGGATACACGCCATTAAGAGTGAGTTATGCAAAGTCTTTAAAATGAAAGATCTGGGGGAACCCAAAATGTTCCTGGGTATTAAAATCATCTGGGATAAGGAGAATAGTGTAATTTCGTTAAAACAATCAGAGTACATAGATAAGATGTTAAAGAAATTCAATATGGAAGAATACAAAGCACAAAGCACACCTATGGTGATCAGGCAGGTGAAGAACAGGAACAATAATTACGGGACGAATGAAGATCATCAGAAA
>NW_017145929.1:0-299 GCF_001652005.2 Ceratina calcarata
TAATTTGCAAAAAACTGTTTTCTCGTTTTTCGTCAATAACTCGTAAACTATTGACACTAGTGAAAAATTGTTACATGGAAATTGTAGATGTCGTCGCCCTCTACAAGAAAGGTCCTATACAATTTTCCCGTATTTCCAACGGTTTAGGAGTAATTAAGAAAAAACGAAATTTTTTACCAAAAGTTAGCAGTTTCGAGGGTGGAACGACCAAATTTTGTCAGTACCCATAAAATGCCAATTATTGATACTTAACTCGTTAAATATCGAAGTTAGAAGAAAAATTCATAGAATCTTTCTTG
>NW_017145930.1:0-298 GCF_001652005.2 Ceratina calcarata
TGTATGACTCGCGACATGACGTACGGTTGCAGAGGGTTGTTTAAACAATTTTAATTTATTTAAGTGGACGATCTTTGGTCGTCCGCCTGTCAAGAGTTTGACGTTTCCGTTTGACAATATTTCAGCAATCTCGTATGGACCGGTGTATTCGCTATCGAACTTCCCTTTTCGCGGTTCCTTTACAAGAAGTACTTTATCGTGGGTCTTAAATGCTTGTACGTTCAAACGTCGATCATAATATCTTTTCGACCGTATTTTAGCCTGGTCGAGATTTTCCTTGGCCCTCGCGGTTGTTTCC
>NW_017145931.1:0-298 GCF_001652005.2 Ceratina calcarata
AGTATTCCTTAATATTTAAACAATAATGGAGTTTTACTATAGAGACATCACATAAATTTACACCCCTTAAGTTCACTCTTATTCAATAAAATATCATTTAACATTTGAGTCCCTCCTTTTTATTATAAATATCATCAAGCTACATACATGCCGTTGATTTTACGTAAATTCATACAAACGGTTTGAAATACATCACTTTGACAAATCATACATAATCGTCGATTCATACTTTTCAATTTGTTGGGGGATAGGTGGCCCCTAACGGGTCCGGGATCGAGGTGCGTACGCGAAAGAAACC
>NW_017145932.1:0-298 GCF_001652005.2 Ceratina calcarata
TACTGTCTCACGAATACGGGATTATCATCAGTGACGGATATTGTGTGCTGGATTGTATTGGCTTTTCCTAAGGGATCTCCGGGGATGAAAAACCGGTCGGCATACATTCCTACGACTTCCTTTACTAGACTTTCCGATGATTCATCAAGATACTTTAATTTCAGAGCCTTCATAATAAGATCTAATCTATCCTCGGGATCGCGGTTTTCAATTTCTAAATCGCATATGTCTTCTTCTAAACCGAACAGCTGTTCTTCAGTTAGCGGGGTATGCGGTCTTTCAGGGACGTCTAGGTTGC
>NW_017145933.1:0-906 GCF_001652005.2 Ceratina calcarata
TACTGAATTGTTATTATGAACAAAAATATGTAATTTAACAGCACAAAAATTTGGGAGAACAAAAATAATAAAAACAGACATAAGTAAAGCGCGTAATATCTAATAAATTACAATTTTTCATGTGAAATATAGTTATAATGTATCTTTCGATTATACACTCCATCAAAAGAAACTTTGTTTATTTTTTGCAATATCCACTACGTGATTCTGTAAAGTTTCTCATGCTAATAACAAATCTGTAAGCAAAATTGCTCTATCACGTTTCCGAAAACAGTGGATCTTATAAAATTGTATGATTTTTAGAAAAAATAAGGTACTACATGCTTCTATACATTATTTCTTCATCAAGAATATAATACGGAATCCAATACTAGTAAATTCCTGCTATATAAACGGATTTTCATATAAATACAAAAATAGTACGTGTAAAATACTCGAGTTAGTTCCTTTTACCACGTTTTCATTAACTTGATAACTTCCCGATGAGTTACATTCTTGAAACTTTAAACATAGCTCAGAACTGGATGACAATGCAATACTAAAAAGCAGGAAACAATTATTTAAATAACACACATTTTAATATACCACGGTTTTAAAACGGACTAAAAAATGTGAAATAATTTTTCCTAACCGCATACAAATAGTCCTGAAAATTTGTGATTTTGAATTTTTAATACCTATGAAAATACTTGTAAGATTTAAAACGAAAACATGGGGCACATGCAATAGACAAAATTGTTAGTGACTTGGATGAACTATTCATGGATCACTTATCTTTGTGAACAAAGCGACAAGAAAAGGCAATAGTCGTCCAAAACCGTAAGGCTTGAATGTAGTAAGTAAATAATATTAGATAAGACTGAAAATTTAGTACAGTTATACTGTAGTAAAAAAAAGAAAACATGG
>NW_017145933.1:1763-2307 GCF_001652005.2 Ceratina calcarata
ATATTTATGTTACATATGAAAACAACTTCGTTTTGTTAAATAGAATCATACATTGTCTTATTACACAGTTTGATTCAGATTGCCGTTCTCTATAAAAAAAAAGAATTAACTTGCTGTATTGTATCAAAAAATTGTTATCTCAGGAGATATTTTATACAGATATGAAAATTGAAATAACACAATTGTAGAATTGTTGCAGTGGAGTAACTGCAATGTTTCTACTTGTGTTTGCTATGTGGCTACTTGACCAAAAATTGCTGAAGATGAATTCTTGAACTGGTCAAAATAACGAACTACTTGATTTATTCTTATTATTTATATTTTTCAAAACGTCAAAATATTTTTACAATTTGTTAAATGGAAATCAAATTTTTGCTTCATAGCGAGAGTTATTAATAATAAATAAAAACAAATCAATGATATGTATTCCAATGGCATTACAGAAATATTATTAAAAACTGGTACTTTGGAATACATACATAGAAGGAAAATAATAGCGTTTTAAGAGTGTATAGTCATTAGATAGAACACAATCCATTTCCAG
>NW_017145934.1:0-298 GCF_001652005.2 Ceratina calcarata
TTATGTGCGATCACAAAAATGAAATTATTAATTGTATATTAGATTATCTTGTTAAGCATGTAATATATTCCTATTGTAGATATGTAAATAATGTTATACGAGGCGATCATACCGTTAGTAATATAAGTAATAGAAGTAGCAATGTTATATTAGACCAAGCAATACAATTAGGGAATAAGAAATATAGGAAGTGATATATTTAGTTATATACATTAATATAATGTAATTTATTAAGTTTTGTAGTAAATAAAGTTATGTATTCATAAAAATATTGTAATTTATTTAGAATTTACTTAAT
>NW_017145935.1:0-298 GCF_001652005.2 Ceratina calcarata
GGCTTGATTTTGACTCTAAAACAAAAAATGAAAATTTTTTTTCCTCGGAATTTCGGAAAATGCTTCAAATAGAAGTTGTAGGTAATGCTATTACCTATTTTTTTCTATCTCGAATGCTTTAGAAATAATCGATTAATTATTCCGTTTATCGCCAATCATTCGTTAACGAGTGGAATTACAAAGTAATTGCATTGGACCTTTCTTGTATCTGATAACTACATCTACATTGAATCTGTTTAACCCACGATCTCATAACAGATCGTACTACTTCGATGTATTAAATTTCCTACCGTATCCG
>NW_017145936.1:0-298 GCF_001652005.2 Ceratina calcarata
GTGGTATTGTCACGTGCGACGTGTTTTATTTTTATTTTAATATGTAATAATGAATGTCGTTAGGAATTCCTATTCCCTATGGAATTTAGAAGTTGAAAGTTCCTAGGAGCAATTAACCGCACCGTGTAACAGCGGCGGGCTATCTCCCCTCCAGTGAACTGGAACCGTTAATTTCGCGACGTTACGCGCTCTCTCCTTTCCGGACCGGCCTACGAGACGGACGTGTACGAAATTCTGTAAGACCTGGAGGTACGTAACCGTAGGTGTGCTGGAGGAGCAGCCGCGCGTGGCGTTGCTA
>NW_017145937.1:0-298 GCF_001652005.2 Ceratina calcarata
TTACAAAATGTACTTTCGTCACAAAATTTATCGACAAATAAGCGCAAAAAAAAAACGGAAGATGATCCACGGCTAATGGTGGCATTCAACGCTATGCAAAGCGTCCTAAATAGACAAAAGAATGAGTATTCCGTATTTGGGGAATACGTAGCATTAAAAATACGGAAATTAAAAAGCCCGAGACTACAAAGTATAGTACAATTTGAAATTAATAAAATATTATTCAATGCTGAGATGGAGAATGTAGAAAATTATAATAATGGCGAAAGCGGAGGAAGCACAAGACAGTGCTCGACAG
>NW_017145938.1:0-298 GCF_001652005.2 Ceratina calcarata
CGCCTCTCTGTAAGGCACTCTTTTAATCTCTTCAACTTGAGCATCATTATTCTTCTCCTGGCTTTCTTCAAATCTTAACTTCTTACTTCTATTATTTACCTGTCGAGTCACTATCGGAGTACACTGAGGTCTGCAATTCTTCATATTGAATCTCTCTAAAATATTCTCTATTTAATTAGCTTGATGTATAAGTATACTCGTTTTTTCTTTATTTCTCTCGATAGATATATACCTTCCTATTCGATTCCTAGAAAACTCTTAGGTTCTCCAAGATCTTTCATCTCGAATACTTTACTTA
>NW_017145939.1:0-298 GCF_001652005.2 Ceratina calcarata
ATTCCAGCCAGCTCTAGCGTAGGCCGGCTGGAAAATGTCTCGGTGACTGAGCACGGCGGACCTGATAACGATCCGGACGTAATCAATCTGTATTTTGAGCTTATTTTGAGCTGGTGATCTAGAAGGATTAAGCCTCGTCTGCTGGTGGCACCGATTCCGGTCAGTCGCCCTTCTCCTCGCCCGCCATCATAATGTTATCCATTTATGACTGCGCTCAGTATAAAGTTACTTATATTTCTATGAAGATAGAAAAGTTGGACATGATCCGAAGGCGTTACGCTCGGCAACCTCCCTACAC
>NW_017145940.1:0-298 GCF_001652005.2 Ceratina calcarata
AGGACCATGGAATACGTCAAAAGCTTTACGACGAAGGGGTCCTGGAATATAAGGATGAATCGCTTCACCAGAAATATCACAGAAAATAGTCGTGTGCTCGGAACTCCATTGGATGGCTTTCAGAGACAACGAATGATCACACTGGGCCTGAAATTCAGTCCCGGATATGGCGTTTAGATTCAGAATACCCGTCGAGACTCGTCTCCACGAATGAGGGATATTTTAGTTTTTTGATTGCGTAAACTCATCGTGCTTTTCGCACCAGGGTTGGCATGAACGCGGACTGTCTGGATAGAAC
>NW_017145941.1:0-298 GCF_001652005.2 Ceratina calcarata
AGCAAAGATACAATACATGCATACGTCCTAGTGTGACGTCACTACACGACTACATGCGTACATACATATCTACATGACGTCATGCACATAGCCGTGCAAGTAGAGAGTTCAAAATTTTTACTTTAATTTTATAAAATAAGAAGAAGAATAAACATATACAGAAACAAATATGTATTTTATTTATTGATTACAAACGGCTTACTTTAATTTTATAAAATAATAAGAAGAATAAACATTTACAGAAACAAATATGTATTTTATTTATTGATTACAGAATAATATTGTTTTATTTAATTTA
>NW_017145942.1:0-298 GCF_001652005.2 Ceratina calcarata
CCTTCAAAACATTTTCATCTCCTTGAGAAGCTATCACGCGGTTGAGGAGTTACCGGTAATAAAATCAGGTTCTCACAGTAAAAGACATGGGATTGTAGAGGAGAGGTCTATTTGAAAGAAAATTATAGCATGATTAAGGTTCTCTTCCACTATCGTTAAAGATTTATTTCATAATATTACACCAACAACTATTATTGAATTTTTATATAATAATTAATAGATAATAATAATCAATAATAATAATCAATAATAATAATAATAATAATAATAATAATAATAATAATAATAATAATAATAA
>NW_017145943.1:0-298 GCF_001652005.2 Ceratina calcarata
TCGGAACGGCTAAGCGACCATACGATTCGTTGAAAATCCTGATCTTCATTCGTGACCCGAATCTGGCGAAACATCTTAACAATATCAGCTGTAAAGACGTAACGATATCGTCGCCAATTCAACAAAATTAACAATAAATCGCGCTGAAGTGCGGGCCCTTTCATAAGAAAGTCGTTCAGACATTCTTCATTCCTATTTTTCCGTGAGGCATCGAACACAACTCGAATTTTTGACGTAACAACAGCGTAATGCGGCAGATACCACGTCTTCGGCTTATCGAGCTCGCTTAATGGAACAC
>NW_017145944.1:0-216 GCF_001652005.2 Ceratina calcarata
CTTTGAAGCTTATGCTCCTTTCGCCAAGTACTAAGCAATGAAAAATTCATCTCGAAATTTAAAGCCAAAAATCGACCTCTGGTAAACTTTCTTAACAAATATCAATCGATCTTGCGATGCAGAATCCCGCTGAAGTGTCTGTATAATTTTGAAACATCCTGCGAAGAATTTCCCTTCTTTTCTCTTCTCTAAATGGACAAATGCGGAGGGCATGGC
>NW_017145944.1:252-1010 GCF_001652005.2 Ceratina calcarata
TACGTCAAATGAACGAAACATCGTCATAACATAAAAATTAGACTGTTTTGATCAATATAAATAATGTACAAAAATGGGATCTCATATAAAATATTAAAAGTGAGTTTTCATGAAAAAAAAATCCCATTTTTGTTTCACATCTTTTCAATGGAAACTGACACTTAAAAGCTTTGGACAAACGCCAAGGCGTCCGTCGCTTTTTCACCCTCGTTTATCAGCTTGAAGAATCGCGAGACAGGGGATCTGGCTTTCAACGATTTAGCAGCTGAAGCTCGAGGGAAATGAAGCCGCGCAGTGTAAATTCGCGAATGCTTCGGAGGGAACAACTCCTGTCTAGTGTAATAGATAAGGGCCTGGGTTCTCGAGGCCTTTGAAAACTCTTGAAATAAGAGAAAACGGTACTGTCAATGGTTGAAATCGTGGAGAACATTCACAGTTTCACATTTCCTCCTTCTTTCCGTCGTTCTTCCTCGTTTTAAGACTGCCACGACACATTTTATCTTCGATGGTAAGCATCTTAGTTCATCGATCGCTTGTCGGAAGCAGACAAGCCGAAGAAGAATTTATAAATGATACTAATTTTTCAGCACATTAATTATAATTATAATTTTTCAATATATTCTATTAAACGTTTACATAAGAATATTGGTAGTCATTGGTCGAAATCAGTGCACGATAAAATCTAAAGTCGAATCAATATAATTCATTAAGGACGTTGAACTGTTGTTATTGTTGAATTTGTTATTATGGATTCCTAT
>NW_017145944.1:3212-3994 GCF_001652005.2 Ceratina calcarata
CAATTTATATTCTTCTTCTTAATTGTTATACATTATATGTACTATAGTTTATACATGCAGTGTTTATATTTCTTGCACATTCAGTTTTCTTCAGCAATGCATAAAATCCACAGTCTAATTATAACTTTTAAATATATTCAATTAAATGTTGCCATAAGTAGATTGGAAAGAGATAATGATTGATCAAAATGATTTTCGAATAAAATCTGAAGTTGGTGCAGTACAAATTAATTAATTCGTTCCCGTGTACCTACAGGATATCCTAGACCATTTCGATTAAAATGGTGAAGAGTAATTGTTATTGAAAACTCAAAATTATTCTTTATTGCATATGCGGATTGTACGCAAGAAAATATAAAAGTTTTGTCTCAAATACTTTTCTCGAAAATGCCTTCATTGGACGGACAATGATTTCTAATTTATCAACTCACATTTTTCAAATTGAAGTAGTAATTTTTAATAACGAATTTGCACAAAATATAGGACGAACATTAAGGATGTATTGGCTATACAGTCAATCCCAAAAGTTTATGTACTTTAGAAATCCCCAATCCTTTTCTTGCATCGACCTCTTTTAAGGATGTATTGGCTATATAGTCAATCCCAAAAGTTTATATACCTTAGAAAAACGCATTTCCTATAATTAAAAAGAAATCATCAGTGTCGGAAGAACAATGATTTTGGATGAAAAAAGTTTACTTGTTAACGTTCAATTGGTTTCAAAAACAACAAAAATTGATAGAATTGGTTATATTGTTTGTATAAGTACTTTCTTATCACAA
>NW_017145944.1:5155-6778 GCF_001652005.2 Ceratina calcarata
TGACCGTTTTGTTATGAAGTTCGAGGAATCTCGTTTCGTAAAGGGAGGAGAAAATTACCGAGGGGCGACGGAAGGAGAGCCGGGCGGTGAAAAGGAGATCGCGCAACGAAATTAGCAGAAAAGTTGTTTAATATAGAAAGTTGGCTAAGTCTTGAGAAACGGCTGAAAGAAGACGGCCATTGTGATCGCCACTTGTGCCGCGACTGGCGTCACAACTTCGCCAGGTTGATGCTCGTAATTTATTTATTTGCCAATTATTCTCCGTCGGGCCATTTCTCGTCGCGCGCCGAGCACCTCTCGGACCCGTTCGCGTGGCCAGTTTTTAAATTGATTCCGTCGGACGAATGGACTCGCTGGGCCGCGTAATTTCACTGAAAAGGCCAGGCCAGGGCAAGCCGGTTAAGGAGACTCGCCGTCGTCTTGTGTACGCAAACGAGCTTAGTTCCACCGATAAGCTGCGGTCAAAGGAACCGGGCTTCGGACTCGCGTCTTTCAATTACTTCTTCTCGTTCCTCGCCGTCACTCTGCGCCCATTAGATTTTAAATACTTGCACCATATTGTTATACAAATTAATGTAAACATTTGGTCAATAATATCATGATGTAAAAACATAAGGTGTGTTCTTCCGCCGTGTTCAAATGTGTCGCTGTTTGCGCCTTCCACTCATCGGCCATATTGGAAGTACGATGACCTATTGTTTATTTCAAACACGCATATATATTACACTCCGAGTACCTAATTTTTGACATGTTTACGATTTTAAAATTCGCTCTGTTTTAATATGAAGCGTGATTGGTTAGAAATCCAAAATGGCCAACGAGTGGAAGTGTCCGTGTACAGATGGATGTTCAAATGGATGCGCAAGAACACACCTTATGTTTTTACACCATGGTACAGGGTACAGGAACTTAAGCAAATGCTTAAGACGATCTTAAGAATAAGCAACGACTCTGAATACCGGCCTATGTTTTGTTTTTTCAATGCTCGATATGGCATCGATACTGTTTGATTTTAACATAATTTTGACGCATCAAAATAAAAAGAATTTTAATATAGGTGATGGTATTGTGCGTAGATTAAAATTATTTTTATTTTGACGCGTCAAAATTATATTAAAATCAAACAGTATCGATGCCATATCTAGCATTGAAGAAACAAAACAGATTTATCCCCCTATTCCTATCCCTCTAGGGGAAACTAACACAAGTCCGAGCTGGCTCATTGTAAGTTTTCGTGTCCCAAGCTGTTCCTCACAATTACTGTTGCATTGCGCACGTTGTACATATTTTGGAGACCGCTGCTGGTCAGACAACCATTACCATGCAAGCTGTGGGCCACAAAGTACTGAAAACACAACATGCCTATCATAACGGTAATCGCTATGAAGTGTAATAAAATTTGAACTTTTAGGCACACGTGTGCCTAACGCAACGTACGTTGCATCGAAGAACCAGTGCCAGCAGAGATAATTTTTGATCGCTTATAACTAAAAGATGGAGCCTTAGACACATTTTTTTATTCTTGATTTTTTTTATTCTGGCTTGAAGAATCACCTCTTACAATTTTTCCCGCCAGTAGCCGAACGCCCTGTATAAGGCATGATTGATGATAAAGAATAGAAG
>NW_017145944.1:8398-12817 GCF_001652005.2 Ceratina calcarata
GTTGAACTCTCAACCACGAGCAGACAATGAACAGCACTTACACTAATTTAAGTTCTGCATGAGCGCGTGTCAAGTTGGTCGGGAATCGTTTTGGTTAGCTGTACTATCGCGCGAGTTAAAATTATACGAATAAGAGGCGTCGAAATAGTTTATTTTAAACAAACATAATTATCCTGGATATAGTAATCTGAAATATTTATTAAATTAAATGTTATCAACCTATCGAATATTTTCTACTTCTTGCAAAGAAAAGAGTCTGACAAGATCAATTAAGTTATTCTCACTATTTTTATAGAAAATAATCAATTTCAATCTCTACTTATTTTTTAGTCTCATTGTCAGAAAATAAAGAGACTCGGACTCAGAAGCAATTATAACAGATTCCATGACCCTGCTACGAAAATCTGTATTTTACAATCTGAGATATTAGATTCACTGTTATTAAGCTATCGAATAACATTTATTTCGTGCAAAGAAAAGAGCTTGAAAACACCAGTTAAATTATCCTCACTGCTTTTATAGGAAATAATGAATTTCAGTCTTTGCTTTTACAAGTCTACATTTTTTATTATCAGAAAATAAAAAGCTTCAGAAAGAAGTAAGACAGTTTCCGCTGAGCTGTTATGAAACCGATTCGACTAACTAGTTTTTACTTGACGTTCACGTTAACAGACACGTGTCACGGTCGTGTCGGTGAGAAAGTTCTCGTCTGAGAATACAAAAAAATCTGGGAGGAAGAAGAAGCGTTTCGTACCTCGCCATGGAAAGTGAAGTTTCCGGGTTGTATAAACGGTGTCAGCCTGAGCTCGTACAAGTCGGGAACTACGGATCTCGGTAGCCGTACGTCGAGCCGTTTCTTGCCGAACGCGTTCCCAGTGAACACGCCGCGGGCCTCGAACGCCGGGCTGCTTAGATCACCGGCGCATTTCTCCTCGAGGCACGGCGCGAGATGATAGACCAGCAGCCCGGTCACTACCAGCGATATGATGAAGGCGGCGGCCAAAAGGAATGCGCCGCAGGGCGACACCGTGCAACCCCTTTTACGTCCGAACGTTGTCGTGTGCGCGTCCATCATTGCCAAAACCTCGCGGGACTGGGTCATATCATGTGCAAACCTGTAACCGAGAGGCAAGGAAGTCAGGCGAGTCGTCTTGATGGGTATTCCAGCACCCTGGAGGGCACAATGGCGAATCTTTTGATGAAAAATTTTAATCGACGTGAAGAAAATTGACTTGAGGGACAATGAAAATATTTTGCAAAAATCATTTAGTAAGTTTTTGTACAAAATTGTATGTTCTGTACAAAAACAGACAATATCGAATGAAAAATTAACATAATGGCTTTCTTATGTGATGATGTCAAAATTTTTAAATTAATTCAAAAACAGTGGCCCTCATTAATATTTGGGCACACTTCACCACAAAACAACCTTTTTAATATTGAAACAATCAACTTCATTCTTTGTGAAATGTTAGAATAATTATCTCCCTAAATAATGAATGAATAACTTTTTAAAAATTGCTATTAGTCAGTATCGCGAAAAAAAAGTAAAAGACAAGATTTGTAAGTTCTTTAGTTAGATCACTAAAATGTAAAACATATATTTTATAGCAGTAACAAGAATTACATTATGTAAGGTGAGTCAGTAAGAAATATCATTTCAAATTATTTAACAGTCATTGATCATATTATAAACTCAGAGAGAAACATATTGTAAATTGTTAGAATACATGGATACATAGGGTGTCCCAAGAAAATGTATACAAACTTATTAAATAATGCCTGCAAATTATATTATATAAAATGAAGACCGTCTTTATGATTACTTAAAGTGTATACACATTTTTTGGGACATCCTGTATTTATTTAACGATCTCCATTCTATAATGAAATCATAGACTGCACGTTTTGATAAAATTATTAAATAACAAATTATTATATACATAATGTGTATAAATTAAGTGTATACGTATATGAATTGCAAAGTTTCGTGAATCGGCTGAAGTATAGGAAGTTAAAAACAGTGAAACATGTAAAAATCTTCTGATTTATTCCAGTCGTAAACGGAAAATTGTCGAGAACTGTGGTTTTGCTCGTTAGTTGGAAACATGAAACATGTAAAAATCTTCTGATTTATTCCAGTTGTAAACGGAAATTATCGACAACTGTGGTTTTCCTCGTTAATTTACGATTTCAATCGTTTGTAGCTCATACCTACGTTAGCCAATTTTTACGAAACATTATAGAAGCATGTAACTTAGAATATTTTAAATTTTTATTAGTGACCCAAATAAGAAACTTGAGAATCGCGTATTTCACATTTTTCTTCAGAATTCTGGTTAATGATTGTTATTAGAATTATGGCCTCATTTACATACTGCTTTACGTAGCGAAAACCACTAGATAAATATGCACCTTATATTTTTAGTTTTAGTTTATTGAAATCATACAAACGAACTTAAGTGTAATTTTAAAGTAATGCTAAATACTTCAATATATCAGAAATGGAATATCCATATAACATGGTTGCCATAATGTCCATACGCCTTATCGTATCTACCCATGGAATGGTGCGTAATTACAACGGAAATGCAAAAACGTTATCTGGTAAATCTTACTTTATATTTAAATATCTAACAATTGCCTAGGAAAATAATCTTCTAATATCTAAATAAGAAATTGAAGTGATTGGCCTAATATTAAAAAAATTATTCTCTATTAAAACGTGTCAGAAAATTACTGTGCATTAATTTAGAATCAACACGTGTTTTTATGGAATTTAATGAAATGAAGCTACATTAAATTGAACAGGAACTGAAGAAAAAATAATGTCAGGATTTTGAAATATATTATCATTATACAGATTATATTATACAGATACAGATTACAGATATACAGATTATATATTTACAGATACATTAGACAATAATAATTAATTATGTCAGGAAAGGTTGGAAAGAATAAAAAGAAAATATATTAAATGGATATTTGGGCTGAAGAGGCAAACGGCGAACTGTGTAGTTACGGAAGAAACGAAGCAGAGAGAAATAAATGAAAAAAGCACTAATAAGGGCAACGAAATTTGAGGAGAAAAATAGGAGAAATGGAATAAATCTGATAAAAGAGTGTATTAGAACAGTGAATAGAGGAAACAGAGTAGGTGAGGATAACAAATGGCTGAAGGATAGAGAACAAATGATAGAGGAATATGATCTAAAGGAAGGAAGACATTTTAATTCAGAAAACAAAGAGGAAGACTGGAGGAAGGTTTTGGAAAGGCAGAAAGAAAAAGTTAGAGTGGCAATGAGAAGAGAGAGAGAAGAAAAATTCGCGTCGTCAAGATATAATAATGACTACCTATTCTGGAGGACAAATGAAATCCCAATGTATTTGAAGGGGTGGAAAAAAGTGGAAAAAAGTGAAAAAAAGATGATTGCAAGGTTCAGGTGCAGAAACGGAATGGAAGGAGGGAAGTACTGGAATAAGGAAGAGGAAAGACTTTGCAGATGCTGTGGAAACAAAATAGAATTGGTACAACATGTAATATATGAATACCCGAAAACGAAAGAGAACACAAGAGTGGGAGAGTTGATGCGAGAAGATGGGAGTGGGGCAGAGATGATGAGAATCACCACAGCACGGAGGAAGAATGAAGGAAAAATAGAAGAAGCAATTGTTAATTAAAATTGTTATTGTTGACATATTTTACGTATGATTTAAATTAGATAGATTTATTTTTAGTTACAAGTTTGTATAAGTTTAAGTTTTGTGTAGAAAGGCCTATATTTATATAATAATGTAAAAGGGGACCCATCCCTAAACCGTAAGGTAAGGGGTATTAAGAAATAAATAAAAGAAATAAATAACTAATTATGTTAAAAAAATATTTTATCGATGATAATCAACATTTAGGAAATAATAAAAGAAATATTGTTATAAATTCACAATGAATTAAAAATGAGATACAGTAACAGTAAAAATACGCGTATCACGATATTTAACAGAGAAGGAACTAGTACTTAAGGTTGTATGAGTCATAAGATCTCTGCCAAAAGTTTAAGACATGTAATAAAAAGCTGTGTCCAATATTTGAAGCAATGAACTTTTAGAAAAAATGATAATTACAGAGGAGTAATGTTTATAAAATTGATCGACCTGTTTTTCTCAGTCATAAGGAATTTCTAACGCATGGCTCCTAATATTCCAATACACAGTTCTAGCATTTTTTTATTGGTCTGTACTTGACTTGCAATTGTCTATATTGTCTACATGTCCTATAATCGTTACTTTTGCATACTTTTCACTGTACATCTTAAATAATATCCTCGAAATTGACATTATTGCAACTCTAGAATATTCTTAAATCATGTATTAAGAATTATACAAAATTACAAATTTCTGTCATTATTGCATTCATAT
>NW_017145944.1:13531-14362 GCF_001652005.2 Ceratina calcarata
TATTTCGATATATCTGTATAATAATATTTCTTTTATCATTTTAATATTGCAATATATACTCTATTTACCATACTTGCTATATTTTTATACATTACACAGAATATTTATATTTCTTGTACATTCAGTTTCCTTTATAATTTGATTTCTGCATAAAATCTGCAGTCTAATTATTATTACTCTTCCATAAAGTACACGAGGAATGTATAATTTCTTGAATAAAATTTTCAAAACCGGTGGAACACTGTCAATATTTTTAAGAGACGTGTCATTGGGTCATACGTCCAGTTTATTCTACATTATTCTTGTTTGTTCAAGAATTCGATCCTACAGAAACTGTTTTTATGCCTTCAACCTCATCGTCGTTTCATCCTTCGCATAAATATGTACACAGAGTCATTAGCATCTATGACGAAACGGTTGAAGGCTGTCATTGGAGCATTGTCCCGGAGAGAAACTTCCTCTCCGGTGTAAACAGGGTGAAGGCGAGCCGATCGTTTAAGTTTAAAAGTAACTTCACGTAGAAATCGCGTAAAGGAAACGCGGACAGCATTCTAAACGGTCGACAGAGATTTTACTTAATTGCCTCCCACCTTTTATTGGTAACGAATCGACCTGCGCGATCAAACTGTAGGAACGTTGATTGGTTTTACAGTTCGTGTTAGTAAAATATTTTAATCATATTCGCCTTATAAATAATGCAGACGTTTGGCTTCAAGAAATTCGTTTACAAAAATTAATTATTCATTCTCCTCCTTTGTTCAGCTGATCTTGCATTTATGTACCAATAAATTTTGATGAGCTTTAGTATTTCATGATTGATTTGTTATATAT
>NW_017145944.1:15538-17444 GCF_001652005.2 Ceratina calcarata
AATATATTTAATCATTTATATTATTAAATTTATATTTTATATATTAATAAATTAATAATTTGCTACACAGTATTGGATTCCATAGACATTTCTGATAAAGAAAACATTCAATAGGAATATCTGTTTCCGAAGAATCCAATACTGCGTAGCAAGTTCCTGCTGGCTAAAAGGATTTTCACATAAAAACAGTATGTGTAAAATACTTACGTCAACTCTTTCTCAAACTTTAACAATTATTTAGTACAATTAAAGAGTATGAAAACAAGAAGACGTTTGTCAAAAGGTGAATTATCGATAATCTCCCTTATCTATTGATACTTCAAAAATGAACTTCGTGCTCTCAGTTTTCATGTAATACCTCATTTTCCCAAAATCAAGCATTTTTACGAAAATTATTTTTCGGAAACGGTACGTAATAGAACATCTCTGCTATTCGTTTTTGACATGAGAAACTCTATAAGAATCACGTAGTGGATATTACAAAAGGTATCTCGTGTTGTCAGTGTTATTTGCAATCCTAATTTGCATTGATTGTAACTTTTGTTTCATAATAGTATCGACGAACGACAAGAAACGGCACTTTTTTCTAGTATTACATTATTCACCGTGATAATGATTCATACATGAGTAAATATTTATTCGTTATTTCGTTTACATAATGCCTGAATTTCAAATTTAATACAGCTTGTTGCCAAACAAAGATTATATAATATGTATCTATATCATATTACAGTTTCCTGAAAAAGGTGTTAAACTCACTTAAAATTCACCTACCATGAGCAGTAATTACAATCTCTTGCTTATTGAAGAAAAAAAATCTCTTCAGCGTCGATGGAAAACTTCGATTTAGTCAATTACTAACTTTAAATAATTATCACACAGAAGTCGAGACTTTTCGAATGCTGACCACGTACGGGGAACACTTATTGTAATAACGAGGATCCGGCACTGCACGAGAAGCCGCCGCTCGAGCCGATGGTTCGCGCGAGACTGCCGACGATTGGCGTGCAATCCGGCTTCGTAACTTCCTTCGATGCTCTCCTTGTCATCCACGCTTCCTGCCCGATCGACTCCTCGTCGATCGGCGCACGTATCACCTTAAACCTCACATCCTACCCACCTGCATGCCTCCTTCCGGATCACGTGAAACCGTACGATCGTTTTCCGTCTGCCCGTACCGGCAGGATGTCGCGATTCATCATTCGGTGAGGCGTCACGCGTATAATTAAAAATCGTAAGATACTCCTGATTGTATAGGGAAATAGTTTTCAAAACTTTGCTGACTAGGTTTGAATCGTTTATTATTAAGAAGACACTTTTTTTAAATTTTACAGGCTGTTGTAAAATTTAAGTTTTGCTAAAGTGGAATTTTGTCGAATTTTTAAATTGTAGTTATAAGGACAAATCGAAATACAAATTTCATGATTTTTTGAGAATATTGGTAGTTTTTAGAGTGATATGGAAAGTTGGAAGATTGGATGAAAGGGGAATAAAGAACAGCGTAGCTTGTAAAGTACGGATGGGAACATTAACACTATTTCTACTTGAGACATCAAAGGACGTCTTTTTAAATTCTCGCTTAAAATTATTTTCATTAGTCTAATCGTTCTTTCGATAGGAAATATTCAAATTTTTAGGATTACCATTTATGTTTTTACATTTGTTAACAGTGCAGCTTGGTATTTCTGTCATTCTCATCAGTTTTTATTTCTGAGAACAGTAAATAGTAACTTCTCAATATGTCCCTCGTATAGAACACGCAGAAGGTAACAAAAATGGTACCACTGGAAGAACACATCTTATGTATTTCCACCCTGTTGTAATCGAAATCAATTGTCTATCTCATAAAGATTCATTATTAACACTAGATTGCCCAAGGAAGTCATTTTGACTGCTTTTGGGCAAA
>NW_017145944.1:19149-20650 GCF_001652005.2 Ceratina calcarata
AAATACAAAGAATGTAACATAAAAGTATACGAAATATCAAAAACTACTATTATAATGTCTAAATGATAAAAGAATATTTAAATCCTATTTTTTTAATTGAGATGAATGTTTTATTTTGCATAAACAAACTTTAGATATTTTGTAGATTGTATATGTATACATTCTCCCATGTCTGAATCTCCTATCTGTATACAAAATGAATCCGTAAGAAATATCATTTACTATAATTTATTATTTATTGATCTTATCAAAAGATGCAGTGCATTATTAGGTATTATATGATGGAGATCATTAAATAAATGTAACCATGTATTCTGACAAATTGAAATATGTTTCCTTCCGAGTTTATAATAACATCAATGACTATAATAACTTAAAATGATATTTCCTCTTGACTCACCATGTATATTAAAGAGAATGTCCTGACTTGACTTTCATATTCGCCCACGAGAAACCACTGCATCGATCGATTAAAAATTTTCAAGGTATAAATACTCGTTCTCTCTCCTATAAGCGCTGAATAAGGAACGATTTTCCGAAATTCCACCCTTAAGATAGTAAATGGAGTAATCTGTGTTTTTCTATGTTTTGCAATATCTCTTCAACTTGATGAGATATCAAACTGTTTCTGGTGGCTAAATGTCACTTTATAAAAGAACTAAAAATTAATTCCACAATAAGTTTGATAGTCATTTTGTACATTGAGAAAATTGTTGATTACAGAATAGAGTAATTGCAAAAAAATTTACACTTACTGGCAATATTTCTTATTTAGTTAGATTTATTTCAACACTTATCAAGTAAAATAAAAATTTTTAATGTTGAAAATATGTACTACTTGATATAAAGTGATTTCTTTGTCAAAAGTACTGCAGACGAAGCTGCGATGGAGAATGCTAGTTCAATATAAAAACATCAAGATGTACTAAGATGACATTTCATCCATGCGGACTTTATTCATCAATACCAGCAAAAGCGTGATATCTGGTAACAATGCAAACTGTTTTATATTTATTTATATACATTATAAAAATATTTCTAATTTCTCTAAATTTAATCGGATACTATTTCTTTAGTTTATGAGATCCGTTAAGTACTTCCTGAAACGCTACTTCTCCATGTTCGATTCGTAAGATCTGTTAAATGACGTGAGATGAATCACAAGCTGCAGGAAGTACATACATCTTGACACATCATTGCGATCTTGTCTGATGACATAAGTCAGATTCTATGCACAAGGAAACTAATAACTCCCACGTCTGCGGAGACACAATAAATTGTTACAAAATTAAAGTGAATTGAGTATGTTATAGTACTGATGTTGATTTCTATAATTTTTCTAAAGCTATAAATTATTATAAAATTTACGTGAATTTTAATTCTTGTGCTTTTCAGAAACAATCAAATTATTATAAAGTTAAAATGTATTTTGATTTTTGTGATCTTTGTACAGTTAAGAGCAAAACTGAACACACGCTATTTAAAATTGAGTAACTTTTGT
>NW_017145944.1:21083-25099 GCF_001652005.2 Ceratina calcarata
TATATACTAATTTCATATAAGTAGTCAAAATATGTTGTTTAAATTACCATTATAATCCCGGATAAAGAAGTTGAAAAACTCGACCTTCACATTTTTCCTTACCCTTTTACTTAATCTCAATTTTTTCGCAATCTTTTATACATGTAATTTAGTAAACTAATCCTCTTGACTACTTAAAAAAGCTCAGGTTGTTTGGTTCAATTTTACAAAAGTTATTCAATTTTAAATAGCGTCTGTTCAGTTTTGTTTTTAACTGTAAATCATCAAGTTGTTATAAAATTCAAGTGAATTTCGATTCTTGTGCTCTTTATAAAGAGTTAAACTATTATAAAATTACAATAAATTAAATATAAACTGTGCTCTTTTCAAAAATCAAATTATTATAAAATTAAATATGTAGGCTTTGATTCTCGTGCTTTTCATAAAGCTTGAAATTGTTATAAAGTTAAAGTGAATTAAACGTATAGCTTTTGATTCTTGTAATCTTTTTTCATTGTCTCTCAAGCCTGTCTTTTTAAAATCTCAGAGAGTTGAACGAATAAAAATTTAATTTGTCAGTAGAAAAAGCGATAGCATGAGCTTGTAGTCTATTGTTAGTTACCAAGCACAAGCACCCAATAATCCTGTGGATCAGCGGGAGGCAGGTAATTGATTCAGGCCTGGCGCATGCCCCTAATTGATTGAAATCATCTTTGTCACCCGCGGGTGTTCGTGGTATAGAGATCGTTGCACTAAAACTCGTACGTTTATCTAATTTAAAAGATTATGTAATAATGTTAATTATCATATCAGCTTCCTAGATATAAATAAATTTTATTTTACAGTAGACTGCCATACAACGCGAATTTCTATAATATACCAAAAATATTACGACTACTGTTTTCAATTTTTTGCGATTTTTCGTACAACGCATCAAATAATAAAGCACAAGGTTTACCTGATTTGAGAATTAAATCAGATTCAATCGAGCATTAAATTGTTTTCTTTATTGTTACCGGCTTCTTGTGTCTCATGGTTGTTTCGTTTTTGAAATGTTATTTTGAACGATTCATACATTGTCTAATAATCAAAATTCTAGAACTATTTTTCAATTTAAAAAATTTTAAAAAGCATAATACATAAATTAATATAACTAGAATAGAATGTATTTTATTTTCAGCTATTCGACCCTGAAAATGGACTTGTTTACGACCAAAATATTTCGCTTATTATTAATTTTCCACTTATAGTCATTCATCTTTACTATACCTCTAATAAAATAAATCTAATAATAATATGCAACAAACTTACTATATCAAATACTAATAACTAACTTAATGCCATTTATTCAACTTTTAAGCCTATTTACTCGTATCTCCCATTTCTTTCTTCCTATTTTATAATCAGTTTCCTCACCCACTCCACTGCCTTGTCATTTTTCATCTCATCCGCAATTTCTCATATAGCTATACTCCTTTCCAGGGCCCTACATTTTCTCACATAATGTTCTAAATTCGTATATCTATCCGCATAAAATTCACAGGTTCATTGCTCCTCTTTTTGAATTAATATAATTATATTTTTATTAAATCGAAATGAAATAGACTATTTTTCACATATATTAATAATGTTTTTTTAATCAACTTCTTTATATATTTCCTGAGTACTATTCTATTTCATGAAATATTTTTATTTTATGTATTTTTAATTTTATGTACGATGTTTAATGCGAAGACACGACGCTAGTAATTGATATTCCTATTTATATTCACAAGCTGTAGGAATTAACTGATTTCAGAAGAATCTCAAGGTACAAATGTTACAGCACTTTATGAAAAAATTGCAAATTTAGCAAGTCTGATTTAGTAGTGAAATTAAGCAAAATTCAAGTACGAATAATAAAAAATCGTGGAAGTCTCGCATGAAAATAAAAGAGCGTAATTCGGGTGGCTAATCGAATTTCTAGGATACCGTACATCAAATTTCTTCTCGTCGGGAAGCTCTTAAGGCGAGGGATGGATAAATGGATGGGGGTGAATCGACGATCTCGCGCGTAATTTGATCTGCGGGTACAGTGCAGGACGTAGCCCATCGATGGGATCAGGGCGCTTGGGTTACGCGTCATTGTGGTGTACTCTTACGGAACAAAACACCGCCATCTAGCATTGTAACCAACCGTGGCCTGGCGCGTACTCGAGGCTCGCCAGCAAAAGAGATTTTCGTCGTACGGCCACAACCCTGGAAATTCGGTGGGCTTCTTCCGTTCCGGAAACACCAAGCCTAAGAATATCGAAGCCTTTCGTTGTTGCAAATGTCTTCTTACCGAGCTTGATGAGACCGAACGCTCTTCATGGGGTCCCATCCACGAACTTTTATTTTTAAATAATAATTTGAAGTTATAATAAGAAATGTGATAAGGATCTACCTTTTTGGAAAATCCACCACATAATATGATTCTATATTGGATTAAAATAGGACCGAGTGGAAATGTTAATTAACGTTTCCAAATTATATTTCCAAATTAAAGATGGCGAAGTAAAAAGAAGATTCTTAAGACTTAGTGATTTCGAGCATTTAACCCAACTATTACCACTTGTTTATTTTGAACTTCTTAACTATCTGATACTTATAAATTATTTCTCTGCAGGATGTCCCAGAATTAATGATACAACCATGAAGAGGCTGATTGTACGCGAGAAAATAAATTAAAAATATAGATTAGCTGATTGTAGATCAGGAAATAAGTCGAAAATGTGGAATAAATTGTTTTCATTGAAAGCTTTGCTTTCGTGAAAATCGAAATCACATGCAGTAGATTTATGCGTAATAATAAAGTACGTAATTCTTAAGATTTACTTTATTAATGCAAAAATTGTTGGAAATGATGGCCACCGTAACTTCTGTTTTCTACTCCTTCGAAGATCGAATGATACCCGCTTTTAATTTTGAAATACTTGTGTTATCTTTGGAATAAACTGTTGATTTAGTATGACTTCATAAATATTAATCAAGGGATTCACTTTTCTTCATACGTGAATAAAGTAAATAATGGTTTGTAACAAGATCCGTTTAACTAAAACCAGTCAAGTGCATGCGTACTCGATGATGTTCGAAATTATGTGGCATTTTATGATGGAATTTGTAATAGCATCCACTTACTAGAAAATTTATCTGGTCGTTCGTACCATCAATACCGAGATACCCTGTGTAACGATTCAAACTATTAATGTTTATGAAATGAAAATCATATACATGAGGTGGCATTTAGATAATTTTTCCACAAAAGTTTTTAACAATGTTTAACATTTTTTCGTCTATTCAAAATAGTTGGAAAATAAAGGGGTGAATCTTTAACTTTAAAATTAAGAAACAGTAAATATTTGTATAATCCTCCCATACACATCTTCCCTTTAGTAAAATGATATAATATAGAACATTTCGTACGTGAACTTCAGAAAAATTTCAGCATTTTTAATCCATAGTGGACCTTGTTAGAGGGATTGGTACAGAACGAAGGACGTCTTTGTTTTCTAATATCTATAAACTTTATTTCTCGAATTCACAAGCACACCATATCATACGAACATTTTTTAATCACATTGTCATCGCACATACACATTCCATGTTCACACACATATGTATATTCCATGTCCAACCTAACAGGCTTCAACAATACTTTGGCCAAAAGGCCGTTATGAAGCTTAATCCGGCCCTGGAGAGCTTAGTCATATTTTGTAACACAAATTATTCTGCAAACAAAGGATTACTCACATCTTTAAAATTCTCTGCACTGTAAATTGAAGAGTCATGCTATCTTCATATTTTATTCAGAAGCTACCTCATAAATTGACCACACTTCTTATCACATAGCATCGGCAATTTTTGTTGAAATAAACGTTTTACTTCGAATCTCATCATATATAACAAAGAACAAAATTCAACCAACGTTTTACAAATTGTCTTATTTCAAGAAGAATTTTGAGAATATTTAAATTGACGAAAATTATAAAGAAAAAAGTAAAGATTGCTATTATCCA
>NW_017145944.1:26573-31016 GCF_001652005.2 Ceratina calcarata
AATTTATATATACACGTACATATAATTCGTTATTGATGCACCTTATCTGTGCATACGTAATGAACACCTGATGAACCTGTTATCATCAATACCAAACAGTTATGTGACACACTTTGAAAATAACATTTTTAGCTCATTTTCATATTCGACTAATGAATTCTAGAGTTCATTAATATTTCCGTTTCATTAACCCTTTCCGGGATGGATAACAAAGAAAAAATTAAATTTTCTCATGAACAACGGGCCTAGTAAATGAAATAAGATGATTAATTGAACCGAACTTACGAGTTGGTAGTAATTCATAGTTACGTGTCTATTAGTTAACTACAATTGTCTATACACATAGATAATTCGACAGTGCATTTCTCCACGCGAATTTATCCGTATCAGGAAGATTCACTTGTCAACGTCGCGAAGAATCTAAAATAATGATTTTGTAGACTTTATGCACGATTTCGTAATTTCTCATACAAAGTTAATCGATCTGAAATTAATAACGGAAAGAGTGAATCGTGGAGCTCGTTTTGAATATGTAAAACGGAAAAAAATAGAAATAAATGATTTGGAGAATGAAATAATAATTTGCACATTTTTTAAAAAATATGATTTCCTATACAGGATGTCTCACCTAACTCGAGCATTTGTCAGTTATGATAGAAAAAAATGTCAAAGGAAAACATTAGTTGATTTATAAGGCCAAATATTATGATAGAAAAAAAATTTGTTCAAGGTTATATCTTTTGGGGTTTCAAGGTCATCGAAGTTTTCTTAAATTGAAATGATAAATTTTTATCATCGCTATATAATATCCGAGGTCAAGACGAATTCAATGACGTATAATATTGTGACCTTCACGTGATCTTGAGTACCGGAAATTCATAAAAGTAGCGGCGCTTCGGTGCCGACGGTAACCGGCGCATATTATTTCACCATTACGTCAAGCGCTCTACTTTTATGCATTTTTTGTGTTCAAGGTCACGTGAAGTTCATAATATTATAGGTCGTTGTATGCGTCTTGACCTCGGCTATCATATAGTGATAATGAAAATATATCATTCCATTTAAAAAAAACTTCGATGACCTTGAAATCCCGAAAGATATAATCTTGAACAAATTTTTTTGCCTATCATAATAATTGGTCATCTGAACCAAGTAATGTTTTCCTTTGACATTTTTTTCTATTATAACAAACAAGAGAGAAATTTTAGATAATCTAGGTAATATAAAAAAAATAATGACCTTCAAGAAATATGTATAACATATTTTTATACATGTATCACATGTATACTGCTCTATATATGTATAATATGACTTTCTATATGTAATATAAAATAATATAAATAATATTTCTATGTATATATAATATAGTATAAATAAATTTCGATATGTAGCATACAGTATAATATAAATATATTTTTATACATAATATAAATATAATAAAATCCTATATATAGTATAATTTTCAAAATTAATTTTTCTCGTTGTCCTCTTTGTTATTTTATCCTATATGTTTATAATTTAATGCATCTACTAAAGTAAATAAAAATATTAGAATAATCGATTAGAAACGACCACGTTGATCAGAGTTCCATCGTTGTATCATCAGCAAGCAACGGGATCCAAAGGATTCGTTGAATGATTGATCAACGAATAGATTCTTCTGCGTGAAACCCGTTAGTCAGATGCCCACACAGCGAGAGGGATTACAAAACGAAACGCTTATGCAGCTAATAACAAGCATAAATATATGTACATGTATTCCGTTACAGACTCAGAGAAAAGAGCAAAATGTCTCATATGCATGTCGTTGCACTTTATATAGTCGTGCCAATCGTTTTACATTCTCCGGGTATCGTTCATATCTGGCTAAAAATCGTGTTTACCGTGCAGTAACCAGTTCGCCCAGAAAAAGAAGACGCTATCCTTTTGGCAGTCGAAGCTTTAATTAAAATCAGAGAACGTTTTACAGCGTGAAAATACCAAGTTTTGCAAGAATTTTTACGTGCTTCGATGTGTCTAACATTTTTATACTTTTATTGATTTTAATAAAGCTTTATACGGGCACGTAATTTATTGTTAGTTAGATTTACAAACAGGATATTTCAAATTATTGTTGGAAATAAATAAAAAAGTTAAAAATCATATTACTTTCTTTTTTTTCGACATTTCTGACGAATAGCAATTCTTCAATTTTTTATTACATATTATTATGTAGTAAATCGTTTCTTAAATCCTAAAGAAAATGAAGTTATTTAATCCAATATTGAAACAGTTTGTTCACGTTTGAAATATGTCTGAATATTAATAGGAGTGACTGTACACATACAATATTGACTTTCATACTAAATTGCATAATCGGATGGAAATTGACACTGCTTGTTTTTACTAGCTGAAAATACAATAACTTCAGAATCGATTATTTACATATCGATTTTCATGGTAAAACATTGGAAATGGAAAACAGAATATATTCGTGCATTTCTCATTTCTAATAAATATCTGTGGTACCAAATCTTTTTTAAAATTTGCAGTATTTTATGGGAAATTATATCTTGCTTACCAGAATTCGATCGATATTAACTAAAAACGTGTATTTCAACTAGATTTCTGTTAAAATACGTTGCAAACACTTAAAAAACACGTGTTCCAACGAGGAAGTTCCACCGAAAAAAAAGAAATTTGTTACGTTTTATACGAAAGTTTCTCATTTCTTGGAGGAATTTTGATCGAAATCGACCAAAAACGCAACATTCGATTACGTTTGTAGGAAATCGGATAATTCTCAGAATAGCAGGAAAAGATTTGGAAATCACGTATTCTATGTACAATGTTTTCGAGGAAATTCCACCAAGAAGAGAGAAATGTTTCGTCGTACAGGAATTTTGATCGAAATCGAGCAAAAATATGTACTTCAATTACTTTTGAATGATTCCTGTTCAAATACGTTGTAAACGCTTAGAAAACACGTATTTTACAGAATTTCTAAGAAACTGTACATTTAAAAAAGCAACTTTGCAAAATCGATAATAAATCATGATTCTTTTTTTAAAGAACGTAATGATAACAGAAACATGAATTCACTGAAAATCTTGAATCGTCATAAATAATGACCACACTTAATATGAAAATGAGTAATTGCAATCTGGACAAGCGATAAACAGGTCAACATGGAAAGGAAACATCGACTGCTAATATCTATTATTCTTATATCTCTAAATGAGGTCGTTAACACGGACCTCAATATTGCAATCGTTCGGTTATTGAATAACTAAACCTAATTATACTCATTCTGAGACAACTGCTTCCGTGCTTTCAGTGAAAAAAAACGCAGGGAAAAACGTTGTATGATGTTCGATAGTATGAGCAATCGTTCTGCGAAAATACAATACAATTTATTTCCTTAAAACATAATTTATATATTAACCACACTATTTCTGCGTACTATGAGTAATGACAAACAAACGCAGTTTGCTGTGAAACTTTGTATTATTTCTCACATTATTCAAGTTTCAAGAATTGCAGACGTACGAGTCATAGTGACATCTATTAATCCTCATATTGAAAATCGAAGGTTTTATTGCTGGTGTAATAAATTATTGAAGCAGCAAATACCGGGTGTTCCGAAAATCGTGGCAGAACCGGTCGGGTGGTAATTATACGTATAAAAATAAATCGAAACGAAAGAATAACATTTTTTCATTTAATGCTCAGTTTTTGGAAAAAACTAGTCCTTGTTATTAAAAATTCACTTAACTTTTCTTATGTGATCGTTTTCGAAATAACTATATTCTGTATCAACATACGCTAGTCTTGCCATTTTTGTCTGTACATTATAACATTCAAATGAACAAATAAACAGAGCATCAACAAAACAAGTGAGACTTACACTATTGTACAAAAACCAATAGCTGTATGGAAAGAACGAAAGAACAGCTTCAACACATTACGAACTTACAGTGTACGTATATTCAGATTGAAGAATTACGCGTATAAGAATGCGCAACACACTCGATAGTCCAAGAAAAATAGGTCTGAAATCGACACTTTTAGCCGAGTGGATGAAATTTGGATATATGGTTTGTCTGACCCCCCGAAACAACTGTGCAAAGCCAAAAAGTTTTTGCACCAGGGGGTCGTGTCGCAAACCACCCCTCGGGGGTGTTTTTTGCTTATAAATCGAAAACGGTTATAGATATCGCAAAACGTTTCAAATAAAAGTTGTACAGCGCGAAATTTTGCATAAGGATGATCCACTACATTTCCCCCTTCGATGAAATTTAACCCTTTTAGAGGGGTTCAAAACTTGAAAGTGAAAATTTCTGGTGTATGCCATACGTAGACATATATATATTCCAGACGGCCGGCTTCGGGCATCTTCGGAAACAAGAGGCGCGCATCAAATGACGCGGCGCTTGCATGTGTGCGTGCTGATTGCGTCGTCGA
>NW_017145944.1:32099-32576 GCF_001652005.2 Ceratina calcarata
CTACAAAAAGTATGTTCTTATTTTATTAAAGAATGAAATTGAAATCCGTGTCAGTTACTCTTTTCTTCATAATTTTATTCAATAGCAACGTTTTGCCAGACATTGTCTAATAAACTAACAATAAGTCTTCTAACATTTTCAAGAAAATTAAGTTACTTGATCCAGTATTAAACAAGTTATTCCGTTTGATAATGAATCCGAGTATTAATGGAAGTATACAATCTACACTATGAACAATCATGTGACATTGCATCATGCTTTGTTGTTTACACGTACTAAAGAGATTCACTTAAAAAATAAAAATGAAATTTATCTCATGAATACATTGTATCTGTGACTTAGTGCAAAAAATGTGCACCAATCTTAATATGTATGGAGAGATTAGCATTTAAAGATGTGTTCAAGTAATTTTTAACACAAATGCATTTGCTGTTTCTTTTCAAATACACAACCAGAGAATTAAAAATCGTGTTATTT
>NW_017145944.1:32882-38315 GCF_001652005.2 Ceratina calcarata
GTTTAATGAAAACGTTTGATAATTGCTCTTACAGTCATTCCACATATACAGGCTGCCTCAAAAAATGTATACACATTTTAATACGTACAATTATTTTTAAACTAGATGTCAAGTTTAATTCATTTTCTTTTTTAGTAATATAATAATAGATAAATTGCGGATATTTATGCAAAATGAAACATTTATGGTAATCAACTAAAAAAATGCATTTCAGATAAGTGTTTCGTCTATCATTTCACTCAAATCACATCACATCATTATCACTCAGCGGAATATATTAATGCTTTTGACATTTTGTATAGTATAACGCATCCTATACAGTGTTTCCACTCTTCACACAATCAATTTTTTCAAAAATGCATGAAATACACCGTCCAATAATGGCACTTTTGCCCCAAGCCTCATAAATATAATTTAATTGTCCAAGAATTAATTTTCACTTCAACTGAAAGACTGAAAATACTATCGTTATGCGAAACCTTGATGCAAGTATGATCAGACACTTTAGCATAGTGTGTACACTTAGAAACGGCGCGTCGACGACGATGGCGATGCGAGAGCGTGTAACACCCGGTTATAAATTATTTGGCTGAAAACCAGCGAGTGTCCGGAATATTTTTTAATACCGCCATGTCATTGTTATCTGTTACCAATAAGAAGTACGCGACACGTTCGCCAGAGCGCTTCGGGGATTCAAAACAGATCCGTCGACAGACGGATGTAGTACTTTCGGGTGTCGATAGTTTCACGCTGCCTCCACGATTTTCGAACGCAAATCGAGGAATCGAGACAGCTCAAGTTCCGGTAAGTGCGTCCGCATTTTCACTCGCATTTCTCACAACCCACATCAGCAAGTTTAGAACTGAGGTACCAACGAAAACGACGTGACAAAGAAAATTGGAAAACGATTGGTCGATGGTAGTTGTTTACCGAGCAACGCACAGCGAATTACTAACGCGAAATCGGTGATTTGCATTAACGAACATTACTACACGAACTTTGCGCTTATATAACGAGGTGAATAGTCACGTTTATGTAAATAGTCACAAGTGACAATGAGAAGCTCTCGGTAATCTTCTTTAAGGGATGCATCCGACGATTATTGTTATTATTATCATTGTTTTGTAATATTCAATTAGTCTGGTTGTTACACCGGTTCTGCTGTACTGAACGAATACGAGATCAGTTGGACGATGCAATTTCATGCGTCCGCGATGCAACAGCAGCTTCGAAATCCGTTTAAGTATATTGGATCAAACCCGGCGCGGCACGGCGGGGGTTGGGCTCGTTTAAAAATCCAATATTCCCTCCGTAAGATGGTTCTCACCCAAGGCGAGCCGAGTCGTTAATACCGAATTCATTGGCTTTCCCGGTTGAGGAAGGAACTACCGTTGTGCCCGACTGATAACGCAATCGAACTCGCTTACCTGCTTCTCTTTTACTCTACCTCCTGCCATCGGGCAAGGTCGTTGCCACGCTAATCTTTACGAGTTATTTAACCATTCTGTTTATTGCAAACCGGTTTCCAATGCACAAAGGCACCCACTGCAGGGTACGCGTAAAATCTGATTGGAATTAACGTTCTTTTTTATGAATACTTAATTTATTCCTTTTTAAATTTATTAAATGATTATTATTTACTTATACAGGGTGCCTCGTTTGATTTTGTCATCTTGGCTTTCTCGCTTTTGTTGTTTGTAATGTAAATATTTCCTTATGGGCGGCTTGAATGGTATTGAATGGAAGAAAAGTTTTGAAACAATGATGATTTTTAATGTTTAGAGAATTAATTAAATTGATCGTAATTACGAAAAACATAACAGACAAAACTATTAATTTCTTTCTTTCATAAGAATGTAAAATATGCTTTAGTTGTTAGTAATAGTTTTAGTTATAGAGGAAGTTGCATGTACAGGGTGTGTAAAAATTATACGTCACGACCACCACCTTTGAATCGATGGGATCTCTTTAAAAAATGCATCGCAAAATTAATCTTGACCTTGAAAATCAAGATCAAGTGTTCAAACATAAAAATACATATTTCAAATAACAGTAGATGTACGTTTACGTTATAGACGTACGTGGCTTATCTTAGATGCACAAGAAGTTAAATTAAATCCATTAACAAGAAAAATATTTATTATTTATAGTTAATACTGAAAATACCGTTATTTTACCTTAGCAAATACCGGTTTCATAAAATTACAAGTACCGGTATTCGGTATACCAGTGTACTGATATTGCAATCACTAATTGGATCATATAGTACTAATCGCGCGGAACAAAAGTTTCTAAAGTACCATAGGTCTCAAGTGAACAGTCCACATAAAAAGCGAAGTTAAAGCTTTTTAAGCTCACTTTATTTGTAACACGAAATTTTGCCCATTTTTTAAAGATATCTTCACCGATCCAAAGATGTGGAATATCCTGTGTCATTAAAATCGATTAACGTTGCTATGACTCATATACGACTAAGAATTAATAAAATGCAGATTCTAATAATTTTCAGACGATAATTTAGACAAAATGAGAAAATTCAACATTTTTCGATGCGTACTGTCTTATACCCTAACTGATTTTTATAAAACTTTGTATGTACATTTAACATACTTAGATCTGCAAAAAACATGCTTTAAATTTTTTGTTGAAAGTTGAATAAAAAGTTAAAAAATTGTGTGCTTTTTTGTTCGTAAATTAGATATATAGCAATATGCATTAATTTGTTGTAATACATCATATAGTAAACTAATTTCTAACACCTAAGACAAACTAGTTACTAGATCTAGTATTAAAAAGATTGAACTTTGAAATAGGATTGTACTAAAATTTGTGGACTCGACTGTACTTATATTAATTAAACCATCGCAACAGATTTCACGGCTTCATATCTCTGGTACTAAATTTTTAATTATGTTTACAATAGAATACATATAAGATAATGAAATTATATAATCATTTAGAAATACATAAAAATAATTGACATTTGAATGAAGTAGACGATATAACACAGATATTACATCTGTCATTTGCAAGATGACTTTACCGTTATCAAATCGGTTGACGAATTAAAATGAAAGCTATATAATTCTATACAGGGTGTTCAAAAAAGTTAGGACTGAATTTAATTATGCTACGTATTACCGAGGTCATATAGGTGAATGAAATTGATATAAACTAACACAGTATTGGATTCTATAGGCATTTCTAATAAAGAAACTGTTGTAAATCGAGGAATAGGGTAGACATATGTATATCAAATGCTGTATCTAGTTGCTTTCACTTAACTATTATATGTATTTAGAGTAGATTCGTATACAGATTTCCCGAGCTAACTTCCACTCCAACACTCCGGCACACACATCCACACCAAGGCCCCTCTCTCTCTACAACGCAACACCACTCGTGCCCTCTCACTCACATTCCGCGTACATGCCACCTATCTTAACAGAAACCATGTACAGAAACACGTGATACCTCATTTTCGCAAAATCATGCATTTTTACAAAAACTACTATTTTTTAAAAACGGTACGTAATAGAGCCTTTCTGTTTCCGAACTTGTTTTTAGCATGAAAAAACTTCGTAAGAATCATGTAGTGAATACTGTAAACAAATTTTTTATTCAACAAGTATTTAATTGTATTTAAAAGTACGTGTGATAAGTATGAGTGGAATACAATGTTGAATATTCAATAATGTTAATGGTATCCATTGTAATACGTAATTGAATTAACATGTAACATATCCGCACATTATACAAAGGGGGCGAGTAACGGACAAGCAAGATATATCTTATTTCTTCAATACATGTAAAAAGGGACTCGCATGACAGTTATACGCGTATCGTTATGGTGATCATATTTTTGGGAGCGAAATCGAGAAAAAAAAAAAGATGGAAGTTATAAGAATAAATACACAACTACAAATAACAAAACTCTTGTATTGGATTATTTCATAAATTATTTATTGCAAGGAAGAAATAAATAATTGAACAAAAAGAATTGCTTAAAGCAAAAAGAACAAGGAACAAAAATAAAGTCTTCATAATATAACAAAATCTTGTCGGAATTTTTCAATCACGAAATTTACAAAGAGTTAGAAATGATCAAAAACATAAAAAATATAGTATTCTGTTTAAAAAAACAAAGTTGGTCTTCAAATCTCCGAAACGCCTTTACCTATAAAAAAAATTAACGCACAACATAGTGTACCCTTTTAAACCATGTATCTTTTGTATATAACATTCTTTCGTACAATGCATATTTTGGAAGTTATAACGGTGCACACATTACGTGGACCACCCTGTATACAGAGCGTTACCTTCGACGTTACTCACGATTTTTCACCCACTTGCAACTATTTGACAAAAAAAAGTTTGAAACAAGAGTTGCAGGGTATGAAGTATACAATAGATATCAGTAAAAAAAATTTCGGAAACAATTTATTTTTATGGCGAAGTCGAGGTCACCTTGAGTTTTACAAATAGGACTATATATTGTTTTTGTTTCCTATATTTAAAAGACATCGAGACGAATTCAAAACACGTATTACATGACATTTTTATCAACATATTACTTGATTTACAAAAGTGGAAATGTGAAATATTTAGCTAGAAAATAATGTTTACACTGTCAAAGTCAAATACGGCGAAAAGCTAAATATTCTATTCTAATCTGTGCATGTGGGTAAAAAGTCGTTAATGACATTACAGATAACACCCTGTATATCATATGCAAATACGGGAATAAAAAATAAATAAAGAACATTTTTACGTCCCATATTCCTTAAAGAAGTTCCAGGGACAGTCTGCTGAAATACAGAACGGATGGTCAACGTACGTATCATGTAACTCTAACAGTATTATACAGTGTTATTAACATTATCTTACTTGAAAAACATTAAATGGTTATTTGTTAGGATTAGCTATACAAATACGCGAATCCATTTGTATCATTGGTCTTGTATCATGTCACCGTTGCGTTTCATTATGAACAAGCTTTGCATTATTGTACACTCCCGTTCATAAAACGGGTTATACACGATATGGTTTATCGCATTTCACGATGTACAACAAATTGTACAGACAGATTACACTCACTTTTGTCTACAAATGATAAAAGAATCGTAAACACGTCGTTTTGCAATGGATACGTTATCGGAGTCACGTCAAAAGGGGCATTGGCTTTTCTTAAGAATGAGACTGAATATTTCATGAATTTACAAAAATTCTGAATGTGCATAGGATATAAACATTACGAGTAAAAGAATTACTTGCAAAAAATTGAAGGTGTTCTTGAGAAGTCATGAAAAAAAGTGTTGACAAATGCTATAATCAGTGAAAGTTCTCTTGAGATCATGCTGTATATGATAACCCCATACTGAACAAAATAAAAAATATCCTATCCCATACTGAACGAAATAAGATATAATGAAC
>NW_017145944.1:39806-43254 GCF_001652005.2 Ceratina calcarata
ATATATAGCATATACATACATATATGTAGTATATATGTACATACACAACATATATGTAGACATATACAGCATATATGTACATTGATATGTATAGCATATGTTCGTCAGAGGGTTAGAAATCAAATTGTATTTTACCGCCCTAGGGCGTAAGCTCGATTTTACCGCCCTAGGGCGGGAAAACTCTATTTTCGGTCCACTTTATAGGCGCCGAAAATGGTCTTTTTCGGCCTCGTGTTATGAAAAAACATTTTCGATCGGACGGCTAATAACAGATCACGATTCGTGGTTCACCCTGTATACATACAGAGTGTTCGTGCAATCGTGGTACAACCGGCAAGGGGATGATTCCTCACATAAAATCTAGTCGAAAACAAAGAATATAGTTTTTTCATAAAGAACGTCATTTTTTAGAAAATCGAGTTTGAAAATTCGTCAGTGTCTTCCTTGCTATTGTAGGCAAATTCTTGCTCGACGAATTAGTGAGGCATGAACCGAAACTAATGTGTTCGAGTTTTTAACTGCTTCGAACATGACGCCCCGTATGAAAAAACTATATTCCTCGTTTTCAACTAGATTTTATATGAGGAATCATTCCTTTGGTTGTACCACGACTTCGCAAACACCCTGTATACATATAATTAAGTGTTTCATATTATTATTACTGTGCATATAGCTGTTTGCTGAATTATTTATAGTGAAATTTATTTCTGACACTACCTCTGAAGTAATTACTAGGCTACCAAAACTGCAGGTCCAAAGATCATTGTCAAACATAGACTACTCGACGAGCCCGTATTTCCTTTCTCTCTTCTTCTCCTTTCCTTTTCCTTCTTATCGTGCGTGCGAGCATTCGTGTGCGCGACTTGTCAGTTCGTTCATCCTTGTCGGTGCGCGCTAGCTTGTAAAAACGTGTAACGACCCTTTCAATTGATGATTTTGCGCGGATGCTCTGCTGTGCATTGCATAGGTCCGTAGCTGGCTAGCGTTCCCCAAGAACAGGCAAAGTAAACACGATTGACTTTCTACATTATCCAACTTTAAATCTGCTGTTCCGCATCGATTAATATTAAAGACAGAATTCAGAGTCGTTACTTATACTTAAGATCGCCTTAAGCATTTGCTTAAATCCCCGTACAAGACAAGGATTGGAAACATGAGATGGACAAGGATAACAAATGCTTAAGACAATTTCAAGAATAAGCAACCGGCCTAAGACATTCAATATTTGGCTATAATTTTTGTTGGAATAGTTTGTTTCTAACGTGCTCTACTACAGCGTCCCTCATTTTTTCATAGTACTAATCATAATGATACTAATTACAATAACCTTTTCTCTTGTTTCACGTATAGTTTCTTCCTCTGGTATTATCATTGTATTCAACACGTTTTCTTTTCATACTGCAACAAATAAGTTTCACTTTCTTTCGTAAATCCATTCTGCTCTGCCCTTATCCCAACAATCTTGTAACAAAGCGTTTATAAACAAACTTCATCTAACATTTTCTTATTTTCACTCGTAGATCATGCTCCTACAATCTTGCTCGGAAAGTAAAAAACACCCTATATAAACAGTTAGTATGCGTATGTATTTACACATAGTATTGTAATGAGAAATAAATGTATTGTTCATACGTATAATAGACAGTTCAGATAACAAGTGTTCATATGCATCATAGAATGTTCTCATAATGGATATTCACATTATTGTCGTTCTACTGTACAATAAATATTATATTCGGAGGCAAAGGAAGCATTCATTTTGCATAAAAATTCGCAGTCTATTCATAACAATAATAGTATTTGCTTTTCTTATTTTTGTCCTAGCTGAAGTTCACCATTACTAAAAAAGAAAAAATGATACTTTGATTATGAAAATTGAACAAGAACATAAAAGGAAAATTATGAATTATCTAAAACAGACACGTGGAACCGTACATTCCAACACGATTTTGATAATAAATATCGTATACACATAAAAGATTCTCAAAATGCTAATAAGCGCGAATATAATGTTCAAATACTTTTTGATATCCAAAATCGTTCACATTTTTGGCAGATTTAACGGTTAGTGGCTGGAGTTAAAAATATCTATTACGTTACTTTTCTCTCTTATTCACATTTACATGACAATATTAATAACTAAAAATTACATTGATTCAAGAATTTAGAATTATTAGTAGGATGCGGATTTTATGTATTTATGAGAAATTTGAATGTACAAAAAGTATAACCTCTGCAAGTAATCTATAAAGATGTACAGAATACCAAACACAAAGTACACGTTGCAGATGTTTTGCTTGATAGTTTTATTAGTAATAAATCTTTATGAGATAAGCAATTGACTTCGATTACAGCATGGTAGAAATACATAAAGTGTGTTTTTCAAACGGTACCATTTTCGTTACCTATTACGCATACCATATGGTGGCCATATTGAGAAATGATTACTTATCGATTTCGAGAATAAAAACTGATAAGAACGACATGTTGTTAACAAATATGTAAAAACTGAAATAGTAATGCTAAAAATTGACTATTTGCTATAATCAGTTTCCAAACGAACCAGTGTTGCAAAACAATGGTCAGAAAAACGTCAATTTAAAAGCTCTTAAGTGTGCTATAAAATTTTTAAACATATTTAGTCTTTCTAAGTCAAAAATTAATTTTTACTTTCAATGCACCTTAACTTTCGTCCTTTTAATGCAAAATAAGATTAATGAGAAAGACAATATGGCTATTACAAGAAAGAGCAGGTAACTGGCTGTTCCAACTCGGCTACGTAATAGCACACTTTATGTATTTCCACGATGGATTACAGTTTCTCAGAAAAGATGTATGTATACTATATTGAATGTATGTGTAAATTGAATTATGTTTTAAGGAAGTAGATTCCGATATCGGCACGATAACGCAGAATGTCAATGTTATACCAAAAATATCGGTGTACGGGACTACATTTTTCGTCTTTGATTTTTAGAAGGTTTTTAGATCGTGAGGTACCTCTATTAAAAAGAGGAAAGTTGAAGCTGTCATGACTTAATCAGAATATACTAAATTTTAGTAATATGAGTGTTAGAAAATGGATGAAAAATCGTAATTATGATGTGTTTGTTTATAAGCAATTTTATATTCGAAAGAGATTTTTTTGAACGAAATTACGACTAGAGCCCGCCGAGATCTAATTTCCGTTTTACCACAGAGGTTTGAGTTGACGATCCAAAAATCTTCTTATACAAGGACGGAAAAAGAGTCTCATAAATCCATACTTCGCACTATTTTTGCCTGGTTATCGATAAAAACAGAGCAATAGATATCAAAATTTTGAAAATTGAAAAAATCACGTGAGTACTCTAACCCTTTAAGATATTTGAAAGACATTTTTTAAATTGATATGACAAAAAGTTTGCATAAAAATCAACTGTCTCTTTATTGGGATGAAACTGAATAC
>NW_017145944.1:43884-44447 GCF_001652005.2 Ceratina calcarata
AATAACATTAAAAAAGTATCCCATTCCATTTGAAAAAACAAAGTTGACCTTCAAATCTGATGAACACCTCCACCTACAGAGAAGTTACATACACCATGTAATGTGTCTCTCGAAACCAAACAACTTTTGTCGAAAAATGTAGAAGTTATCTTCCTTTCTCAAAAAATGTGGAAGTTATTCAGGTGGCTTGCCTTAGGGCCTAAGGCTTAGGCGATTCACCCTTTATGTATATCATAAGTTTTTCGTTAAAATATTTTTTTTCTGACTCACTGTACGTGAAATTTTATAAATATAATTGTTTCTAAGAACAAACTGAGCTGAAGGAAAACAGAGAATTTTATCCAACTGCGATTGACGTAAAAAAGAAATACCATTAGGTGTTAACGTGTACGAGAAATCCCACGGCGATGAAAATGTAGAACGAGAGACTGTCGCGAACTGGTAATAGGAAAAAGAGCTTGAAACGTGTTGCAATGTACGTAGGTACACTATCATTCATAAGTATCATGGATTGTTTGAGAACTGACTTCTAAAAAATCATGTAGAAAGATTATACACTATAC
>NW_017145944.1:44461-46841 GCF_001652005.2 Ceratina calcarata
AATTTCTTTTAAAATGTTATTTGTATTCTCACGTACACATTTATGTTATTATATCATAAAAAATTTCAATAAAACACAACCGTTTTATTTAACCTGCTCAATTTATTAGACTCAACCAATGTCTCAAATCTCTTTTAAACTTGACATATTAGTTAGACAATGACTTATGAAAAAGATTGTACAAACTGCGCGTAGTTGGACATTATTTATCGGTCAACATCTTCTTGCTTTCTGAGCATTCAATGTCATTCAATCCCGTTTTGCAAATATTACCTGCTTGGCAACTACCCTGGAATCTAAACGTACGATCCGGCTTACGGTTTTCACTGTGATTTTCCGGGTCATATATTTCCTTCAACTTGAGATAAATAGAAACAGTTCCAACACTATTAATAATGTGAAGGTGTCAGTACTGATTTGTACCACTGAAGATATAGGCGAGGCCCAAACACATTTTGAAATTTAAATTTGTACCACGTAACTGTGTAATAAGATTAATTTGTTGATTATCGATAGTGCTCATATTTTTGTCAGATTCTTGTTTTCCTAGAAACTTGTTTATTTTCCTGAGCTATCTCAAATAGTGCGATAAGGACTACAGTGAGTGCTATTCACATGCCAGGCTGATATCAAATAAGTTCAGAAATGTAAAAGTGTGTACACACACTTAATTCGTAGAATTACAAACATTTATATCTGCGCAGTTCTGAAAACTTAGCAAGCAATATTTTCTAAATCACTTTTAAAATATCTTCAGATTTTAATCTGAGACAATAGAATCTCTTTCCCAAACTGCATCTAACAACTTGGTATTCCTAATAACGTGATGCTTGTAGCAAATCAAATGCACGTTGGGTTCATCGAACTCAGTAGCGTACCGAATTAGCATTAACTTAAGTCGTCGGTGAATAATCACTTTCTCTTCTAAGAATCGTGCCACACACCTACAACAGACGTGTCGTAATTCTCCCTTCTAACCGAATCGAGGAATTCCTTTTTCTTATTTGTGAAAAACTAAAAGCAACTATCCAGCATTAAATAGTTAGATTGCAAAAACGTTTAATATTATAACAAAATTCTGAAGCAACTGCGATGTGTAGACGGATTTTTATACAGAATAAATGTAGTGTCTGTTAAAGACAGACAAAATATTATTATTGAAATATTACTGTGCACTTATCTTTTGATATTTTTTATATCTGCATAAATGGTAAGTGTCTTTTACATTTGCAATCTTTTTATAAATGCATAAAATAATGCATTATAAGTGCATTATAAGTATTGTGCACTTATAAAATGAATCAGTACTTTCCCGTCAGAGGAAACTTTCTCACTTCCTAATAATTTGCAGTTATTTTTTTGCAGCATGGGGCACATTAAATGGAAATTTGTTCAATCCTCAAGCAAAAAAATAACGTCGACTTTAATTTACGACTTGGAAAGCGTGGCCTTTTCCACTACATTTCGCATCGCGGCGTGTCAATATTTCCTCTTTACGCACGAAACGTGTCACCACGTGTTTCAACTCGTGGCAAGTAACCGAAGGAAATTTTAGCATAAAACCATTAGCTCCGTCAGAGAATTTACATGCAACGTTCAAGTAATTTCTTTGTTGGAGTAATGAGACTTCACCTTTGCACACATAGATTAAAGCATCATTTTCTTAATATAAAATTCTAGATAGAATGTAAGTTTAAATTCTGTTGTAAATCATGGATTACTTTTTTGTGCAAGGCGAAATATTCGACAATAATAGAAATAGAAACTTATCAATTACTGCTTATTGTGTTATAAGACACCTGACGAATTAATGCAAAGAAATCAATAAAAAAGACCAGGATATAGTAGCAGAGAGCAGAAAGTGTGATAGAATAAGTAGGGTATTAAGGAAAAATATAGGAAAAATACAACGTGTGGAGAGGCAAAGATAGAGTCATGACAACGTAGAATGGGAGAACTTGAAGTAGGGTAGACTAAGTAAATTTGATATTAGAGAATATAAATAGTAGGATGTTTTGTGAAAGACAGAAAATTCGATAAAAATATAATTAAAATCTTATCAATTACTACTTATTGTGTGATAAGACACCTAATGAATGCAAAGGAATGATTAGAAAAGTACTAGGAGATCAGAATATAGTGGCAATGGTACAAAGGAATGATGTACGTGTGAGAGATAAAAAAGAGAAATATTCAGTTAAGGAAATTACATAAAATCGAGTCCATATTTTAAAAAAAGACTGAAATAACGAATTTAACTGTCTACGTTTTATTTTAAAAAATCTAGTTACTACATACAATAAATGTTCCAATTTCTGTTCATATCACTATTTCTACTCACTGGCTTGTGATTGCATATACAATTATAAAAAAAATAAGC
>NW_017145944.1:47554-50513 GCF_001652005.2 Ceratina calcarata
TTATAATTTCCTCGAGGTTGGTAAGAATAGAATGGCACGCCTCTTGGGCGAATTATCTCTGCTTGAAACATCTTGTTTAAGCAACTATCTTCGAGCAGCTATTAACTAATTTCAATTTTAAACGACTATCTTCGATTTATTGTGTAAAAACACACTCGTATCTGTCTTTCAATCAGAAAACACAACGCACTTATAGATTGGCTGATGGTGCGGCAAATATTCTGATGTTCTCGAGTTAGATAGGTACTCGTAGCGGGGTAATTACACGTGGCGGTCGTAAGTAAACCTTTCGCAACGGACCGTTCCAGTTTGTCTCTAGTCAGACGCGTCAGTCATAAAAGACGCTTCTCGATGCAACAACGATCCGCGCGTTCGTTCCCCACTGTTCACCTTCTCGTTATTCTCAATTAATCTGTTGTGTGCGTTGAAAATTGGGCACGTTTAATAACTGGAGGAGGCGCCCGCCGACCATCATTTAATTGACCATCATTCAACTTTATTTCTGTCAGTAAACGATCACCAGTGACCAGCGCAAAGCTTCCTAACAGCAAACCCGTCCCAAAAATGTAAGTTTTAAATTAGTTTTCTTTTATAAAATTAGCAGAAATGGATGAAATATAAAAATTCAAAGATTTATTACAATTTTAGAGTAAAGAAATATGAACATTGAAGACAGATTTATAAACTACTTTTCTGTAGTTATAAAAAAACAATCAATGGTACTTATATTACATTCAATGATGGATTTTAACTTATATTAATTGTGATGTTTGCAACCACATTGATTGCTCACGGGCGATGCATAACGTATGAGTGCTGTATTATGTACATACATGCATGTATAAACAAGTGCTGACACGTATCATATCAAACTAATAGTTTATGCTTCGCGTAGGCAACGATTATCCGCGAGTTCAACTCGTCCAACGTGTCTACCTTCATTAGTTTAACGTGTATCTTATTTAGCTAGGAGTGTTCATAGTAATCGCCTGCCAAGCAATTTCTCTGCACAACATTGAAATGAATGATTGTCGAGAGCGTGAATGACAGTGCCAAAGTGACAAACTGATACGTTCCTATGCGAAGGAACTACAAAGCCCTAAAGCGGTTGACAAAATTTTCGTGACACAGAATTTTAAAAATAGCCAGTGGACGCCACTTCGGATAGAAATTAGTTAGAGGAGACTCACGGAATTGTACAAAGGTTCCAAAGTGCTCTTCGGTTCTTAGTAACGAAGCTTCATTTAGTTTCCTTTGATTAGGCGTACAAGATTTAAATGGAAAACAACCGTGACCTATACCGCGAGATAAATTACGTTCACAAATAACTGGAGATACCGGAATTATCAGGAGTTAATGTCCGTGTTTGATAACGATTTTGAATACGATGATATCCAATAAACGAAACTAGTTTATCGAAGATAATTACAACAATGCTGTGCTGTTTTACTAAATAGTTGATAGTGTTTAAAAATGTGTAGCTATTGACGTCATGGGGCGACGGGGAAATATGGACAACAGGTAATTGTGGACAATAATTATATCTTCCACTCCTTTTCTTTACGTATTCGACATTCTTTACTGTTCTTGTAATTTCGATTAAGTAATCTGAACTGAACACCAGTTTCGTCAAATAAATTCGATTGCTTCTTATAATTTTTGTAACGTCACGTATATTCAAGCAGTGAAACATATAAATTTATTCAAACTCATTGCATATCTAATAGTTTTCACTGAATAGTGTCTATATAACTTCTTAATTGTAATATTTTATGTATACGTTAGGATAGGAGAGGCTTGAGAGTGAGTGTGCAAAGGAAGTGACTTGCGTGTGCGTGCAATAAAATAGTTTGTATTTAGGGTAAGAAACCAAAATCACATTCTTAGCTGTGAGACTTAATAAAGACAGATGCACATGTAGACTACTTACAACAATTATGGCATGACAAAATTTATGTCGAAAATTGCCTAAGTTTGGAAGATAATTATTCAGTGAATCATTTCAGTGAAAATCAATGAATAATCGCGATCCAGAGATTTTTAATTCTGTACAACCCTACGATAGATAATGCTTAAATCTAAGGCATGCCTGAAATTGAAAAAATTATCAAAAACGGAATTAAATAATTTTTTTCCAGAGACGTAGTACATTGTAAATGAAAACTCGATTCTTTACCTTTAATTTAAAAGAAAAATTTGACCTTTACGATTTTTTCTCTCTATGTTACAGAGATTTAAGGAAATCCCCTTTCGTCGTTCTTTGAATGATATTGTGTGTGTGTGTGGACGTTATTCACTACAAAATCTCATTCTACTGTACGATCCTACTTTCATATACGTAAACGAATCCTCATGGATATACAGGATGTCCCAGGAAAAGTGTTAGAGCCGAAGACAAGTGATTCTGTAAGTGTTAATGAACAACAATTTCCTTTGACAGAATGCACAGTGAGGCGTGGTTTTCAAATTATTATCAAAAAACACTGACCAATAAGAGTACGTGTAGGACCCGCGTTAAGCCACGGCCAAGCGCCATGAGCCATGCCAATCTATCCGTGGCTGGGCGCGGGCCCCACACGTACTCCTTTTGGTCAATGTTTTTTTGTTAATAATTTAGAAACCACGGCTCACTTTGCATTTTAGCAAAGGAAATTGTTGTTCAGAAACACCTCCAGAATCACCCCTTTTCGGCACTAACACTTTTTCTGGGGCACCCTGTACATAAGATTAAGGGGATGGTGCTGTAACTGGAGGGAGAGAAACAACTCTCGGGGTAAGACGGATGGTATAATGCGGTGCCGCAATTTTGATTTGTTCAATTTGCTGACAAGTGTTAGATTAGATCAAATATAATATTTAAGGTAACTCGCTATTTGGGTAACGTATCAAGAGAAGGCCCTACAATGGGCTTATTTTAAAATAAGAATATGAAGTGAAAATTTCATTATTAAATGTATAT
>NW_017145944.1:52167-53792 GCF_001652005.2 Ceratina calcarata
AAATATCGTTATAAATTCACAATTGACACGTGCAAAGCTCTGAAACAGTTGAAAATCAGATATAATAAAATTTCTCAAAGCACAGGACAAAATAAGAACTAAACAACTTCAATAATTAGGCTATCGTATTTCAAATAAAAAACACTTTTTAACTGGAGTAGTTATATAATAAACTAAGAGAATGCACTATGTTCAACGGAGATTTTATACCCAGTACAACATTAAATGAACTATTAGTAAACCTTTTAATACCTATAAACCCTTAATAATAAATGTTAAATAACAGAATTTCAATGATATGACATTAGTTTGACTTACGACCACAACATCCGCAAGTTCTGTTGCTTATCATTTTATTTGTAATAACACTTTGTATTAATTTTTTTAAACAAATAGTTAAAGTATCGCTATCGACAAAAGAAGATAAAATAGTGTCAATATTACTTGTTTATCTGACGATTTTCCTTAAGCGTCTGCAATTCTCTCGTTACTCCTTACGTAATTTAGAATCGGATAATTGCATTTACACTTATCGTTAGTTGACCCATCTGAATCGAACAGTTTGAGCAGTTTTTAGTAGACATTTAGTATAAATTATTAGTCGCAGTTATGCATGAAATCCTATGATATGCGGCGTATCGGGGCTTATCTGAAAAGGCAAGAAAAACTACCGGAACGCGGCAACTCTTTCGAAACTATCGGAGTAATCAACCTTGCGGCTTTCGTAGGAACGGAAATCGCCGATATTCATGCGGTCTACCGGCGATAAGCCAACGCGTACTAGCTGTCAAGATTATGTATGACGCGATCTTGCTCCAGTTTTGATACTGCACGTGTTACAGCAAGTTTTCCAACACATTTAACGTAGTATTTCTGTTCCACGAAGAGTGTACAATTACAGTCAGATTGAGAGTCAGCAAACTGGGATATCATGGAAATTCGATTTTTATTAATCAGGTATTCTAAGTAGATCTTTTATAAATATTATCAGAGCACAATATAATATATGTATGCACATGTTTATATAACAATTTTTTAACTCAGATATTACTCTCTACTGTTTGTCTAACTTTCCTTAGAATAAGGCAAGATTAAGAATCCTCAGGTATCCCAAATAATTTTTTTATAAACATTCTCAAAGCAAAGTATAATGTATACATCTATGTAACATGTTACGAGGTCGAACCGTGCCAGGGGCCCGACGGGTGACTGAGTATGTCGACTCATTGTCAGTCGGATTTACTTAGGGTAGGAGAGAGACGCACAGACGACCCTAATCTTACACTCACTTGTCAGTGTTAGCCTCGGTAACTGTAGGACGTGGACGACGAGGGAAGATCAGTTCCCTTTAGCCACTAGGTACTTAGGTATGACTGGGTCAGTCTTGGTTTTTTGGAAAGGAATAGATGCGCAGACAACCCTAATCTAACATTCAATGTCAGCCTCGGTAAATGCAGGATGTAGACGACGAGGGAAGGTCAGTCCCCTCTATCTACTAGGTAATTAGGGCAGTATGACTGGATCAGTCCTGGTTTAAAGGAAGAGTAAAGACGCGCAGACGATCCTAATCTAACACTCAGTGTTAGCCTCGGTAGCTGCAGGATGTGGACGATGAGGGAAGGTCA
>NW_017145944.1:54713-55966 GCF_001652005.2 Ceratina calcarata
GTATTTCTGTTCCACGAAGAGTGTACAATTACAGTCAGATTGAGAGTCAGCAAACTGGGATATCATGGAAATTCGATTTTTATTAATCAGGTATTCTAAGTAGATCTTTTATAAATATTATCAGAGCACAATATAATATATGTATGCACATGTTTATATAACAATTTTTTAACTCAGATATTACTCTCTACTGTTTGTCTAACTTTCCTTAGAATAAGGCAAGATTAAGAATCCTCAGGTATCCCAAATAATTTTTTTATAAACATTCTCAAAGCAAAGTATAATGTATACATCTATGTAACATGTTACGAGGTCGAACCGTGCCAGGGGCCCGACGGGTGACTGAGTATGTCGACTCATTGTCAGTCGGATTTACTTAGGGTAGGAGAGAGACGCACAGACGACCCTAATCTTACACTCACTTGTCAGTGTTAGCCTCGGTAACTGTAGGACGTGGACGACGAGGGAAGATCAGTTCCCTTTAGCCACTAGGTACTTAGGTATGACTGGGTCAGTCTTGGTTTTTTGGAAAGGAATAGATGCGCAGACAACCCTAATCTAACATTCAATGTCAGCCTCGGTAAATGCAGGATGTAGACGACGAGGGAAGGTCAGTCCCCTCTATCTACTAGGTAATTAGGGCAGTATGACTGGATCAGTCCTGGTTTAAAGGAAGAGTAAAGACGCGCAGACGATCCTAATCTAACACTCAGTGTTAGCCTCGGTAGCTGCAGGATGTGGACGATGAGGGAAGGTCAGTCCCCTTTAGCCACTAAGTATCAAGATTGTCGGCTTGGCAGGTCAACTTCGTTGATACGTCTCGAGCGACTAAAACGTATCGTACGCAAGATATTCCGGTTATCAAGCTAATTTGGAATCAGGATTTGAAATGAATGTTGAGACGAATCTAGGAATTTGAACACGGTCTTATATTCTCTATTATTCGTCACAATATTCTAAGTGATGGTCAACTCTTGCGGTAAGAGAATTCCTGCTTCAGTTTATACAGTGAAGCCGCGGGGAAAATCTAAGTGTAGACATTCACACAATAATTTCTGTACGGGGTGAGACAGCGCTTCGGCGTACTAGCGATCTCGGTCAACACTAATCTAAAGGGCTAAGATGTAATGCCCTTTTATACCCAAAACGGGCCCTTTCGTACAATTCTTTAACTTATGAAACATAATTTCCTCCTGTTTGTCTAATTTTCCTCACAATAAAGACAAGATCCAGGATACTCAGTGGTATTACAT
>NW_017145944.1:56207-57040 GCF_001652005.2 Ceratina calcarata
GTAAACTCAAGATTTTTATAACTTGCAAGAAAATGACATATGCATAAAAAATAAATGCTGCTTGTATTTAGAATATCAAAAGCTGATTGCATATTTCAGTGTTTAAATAATTATACATTTAAAACAAATTTTTAACACTAGAACTACTAAACTGGTTTTAAATGTGTTAAATGCAATTTAAATGAACATATGAAAAAAGACGTTAGTTGAGAAAAGTAGAACCACAAATGCTTTACATAAAAATTCGTGGCATAATTAGAAAATAGCAACTAGTCTTTAAACGATTGAAGAACGAACACATGGACAAGGATTAAACTTCAAGTTTCGTATTGCTGCAAGGTTTCATTTCCAGTACTTACTTTCGAAGTTACAATATGTATAGTAACACTCACTATTCTCGGTAATTAACATGAATTAGATTAAGATGATTAGATGATTAGATGATTTAGATGATTAGATTAGGTGACTCGTGAATCCTAACTTTCTATTTGTATACAAAACATGTTTTCGTTCATGGTACTGAAATTAAATTTCCTGTCTCAAATTTCATAAAAATTCTGAAATGTGCAATTTAAGTTTAAAACATTGTTTACAATAATTGAAAGCGTTTGACGAATCTGATTCAGACGATTCTTAAAAGGAATGTGTTAAGTCTTCCATTTAAAACATTAATATTTATAATATCAATAAATTATTTATACGTTTTATTTTTCTATGTAATCAACCTTTCTTAATGAAACATATTATTCAAAGCATAATTCGTTATACAGTGGACCCTCGGTATACGACATTAATTCGTTCCTGATATTTGGACTTACACCAAATAGGACTAA
>NW_017145944.1:60334-67737 GCF_001652005.2 Ceratina calcarata
TGTGTATGTCCGCTTTTTCATTAAAATCCGCTATTTACTTTTTCTATAAAAAAATATTAGATATTAGTCGTATTTCACGAGCCAGTGAGCCTCATGAGCCATGTATCAAATATTGCGATCTCCAACTTCTGATCGGTAATCAAATCTGAAATTTCACTCACAATCAGTAAGAGAAATGAGCGTCAACTACAAAATATTACAATTTCAATTGATTCTACTTTTACTCATTTGACGCTAGAACCTGCTTAAGTAAATTATGACTATAAATCAAAATAATTACTCATTGTTGAAACTCTATTATTTGACATTTATTACTACTGTACAAGTATACACACATATATAAGCACAATTTCATTAAAAAAGGTCTATTATCCCGTTTAAAAATTGTTGCAATTGTAGCTCATCATGCATTCTCGTGGAGATTAGTAAACGAACACTACTTTCTTTATTTTACTCAGAGGAAATATAACGGGAAAAATGTGACAGTTTCTGAAAAGTTTGTGCTAATTTATTTATAGTATCTACATAGTACATTTACTACGTAGTAAATAAAAGCTTTTTATCTGATCCATTCATCAACGCCTAGCAAAACTATTGTACCGATCTATTTGAAATTCTCTGGGTAGTTTGTACTATATTGTACATACATATATCTATGTACCATATCTATATCTACCATATTGTAGACGATTTGCTTACTAAAGGTTTATCTACACTAACGTAACGCCACCGTCACGTGAACAGCACGTAGGTTCTTCGTAGGTCGTAGGACGTACGTTCGGCAGCGAAACCAGTGCTGTAGCCTTTAGGTCAGGGTATAGGGAAAAGCGTGTAAAAGCATGGAGCTCAGGGGCTCACGTTTGACACTGAATCGACAAGCGGGACTGCCTGCTGTTTAGGGTCCACTACCTACTTCCAGGGTTCTTTCGTTTTTCCATACAAGTATACTGTCCTAAAGATTACAGCACTAGTTCCGCTGCCGAACATACGTCTTACGACCTACAGAGACCCTACGTACCGTTGACGTAGTGGTGACGTTACGTTAGTGTAGATAGACCTTAAGGGAGGATTTTTCGGAATTTTGCCCCTAAGGCTGAAAATGGAGTAAAATGTGTTTTTCTTTATTTTGCAATGTTTCTTCAATCTGATCAGATATCAAACTGTTTCTGGTACCAAAATGTCGTTTTATAGAAGTACTGGGAGCTGGAGTGCTAGAGTAGTAGTGCTGGAGTACTAGGAATGGGAGATAGTGTAACATGATTGAACAGTAACAAATTCGCCGTTTTTATTCTTAAAAATCCAGTAAGACGTTGTAGCTTCTAGCAGAAGTTGGGAAGAATAGTCACTGGGGTTTTAATATTTCATTGTAGATTCCAGTAATCTCGTAATTTATCAATCTATCATCATGGTACTTCAGTGATGTATCTGCTTCAGTGAGATTGTCTTCATATCTAGTTTACTTCTTACTTGAAAGATAATAACTCAAGCGTTCTCCATAAATCAATTAGCAACTTTTATGACTTTACAACAAACAGAAATTAGCAATTATATACCCAGGAAATTAATGTAATACAAAATGATATTTATGCAAGTCTATAAAAAATATCTAATACAAAATTCGATAATAAATTCGACATAGTTATTTTGTACATTGACAAAATGGTTAGTTTCAGAGTAGAATTACTAGGAAAATGTTATTCCTGAGAATATTTACACTTACTGCCAATATTCTTTATTTAGTAGCATTTATTTCGACACATCCAAAGTAAAATAAAAGCTTGTAATACAGAGAATATATGAAGTGTTTATACCCCATATTTGTGCCAAAAGTATTGCGGTCAAAGCCGCTGCATAGAATGCCACTATTATTAATAATGGTACAAAACAGAATTTTCTGAAAATGTTACATAACACCCATGCTCACTTGTGCTCTGTCAATCATGTATCTGTTTCACACTTATTTTCAGATTACACCGATATTATCACACATACGACTAGCAGGATCAGCGCCAACTAAAACACGTCCAAGTGGGAGTCACAACAGACCGCAACGGTGCAAGGACAGCAATTCTTGCAAAGGAGAAACAATTCTTGCAATCCAACACGTGGCACTTCTTGAGAAATCTGTTCAGCCACTAACGTTGACATTTCCAGTCAGAGTTGTCCAGTCGTTCGTGGACATTAGAACGGTGCAGTACGTTCTTACGTCCACGCGTGCACACGCACAACCAAATTACCGTAATTCTAATTTTATCATGCGAATTCGTGACAGTCCTAACAAAGACCACTTGACGATAATTGGTGAAACGGTGATGAGACGATCTTGAACAAGAAAAGAATTACAATCGTAATCTAGTTGCTGATTATAATGCATCAAGTAATCGGTGAGTTAAACTAGTTGACAATTATTGGTGAAACAACAAAATGAAACTATAATTCATCATAAAAAATCAGATGATATCACTTGACAAAATCCGAGAAATATAACCATAATCTTCTAAGTATAATTTAAAGTTGCTAATTATAATACATCAACAAATAATTCGTGAGTTAAGCTAGTTGACAAAAACTTGTGCAATAATAAGACATTCTTGATCAGGAGAAAACCGTAATTCATCATGAAAAATTAGTTGATAACATAAATTAGCAAAATCGTGGAACTATAATCGTAACATAGTTGCTGATTCTAATCAACGAATAATTAGTAAGTTAAATTAGTTGATAATAACTGCTGAAACAACCAGACATTCTTGGCTATTCATTTGTGGACTGATAAGAATCAGTTGATAATAACCATCAATTGAAAAAATCGTGAGACCTTTGGAGTTCATCTATCGCTGTGATAAAATATTTTTCCTTAGCAAGACTTGAGTGGTACCATAGAGGAAATAATTTCAACATAATTGCTTTCGATTATTTTTTATATTAATCGAGGAAAACAGTTCGAAGGACATATTTCCCAAGGCAATATGGCGAGCGTTGACAGAAATCTGGAAGAGCTGATGGCCCATCTGGGGGAGTTTGGTAAATACCAATGTTGGCAGTTTTCGCTGCATATTATCGGCGCCTTGACAGCAGGTCTGCACATGTTGACGCTATTAACAGTCGCCGCTGTTCCACCCCATACATGCAACGTCCCCAAATCGAGTTTAGTAACCGACTCTCCTAACATTACATTATCGAAATGGAACACATCCGTGGAATCTCTTCCCCGAGCGATCGACGCTTGCCACTATTTGGACTTAAACGAGACAATTCAGGACTGTGAATCATGGACATACGATACACAATACTTCCAATCGTCTCGCGGAATGGAATGGGACTTCGTCTGTTCGCAAAGGTGGATGGGGGCGGCCGCTCAGTCTTCGTACATGTTCGGCGTGTTCATCGGCGCAGTGACATTAGGCAGTTTAGCAGATAAACACGGGAGGAAAGTAATATTCTACATATCAGCAGTGGCGCAGCTTATACTCGGTGTGACAGTAGCCCTGGTGGACAACTATTACATCTTCCTCGTTTTACGATTCCTATATGGAATCTTTGGTTCAGCCGGGGCGTATATAACAGGATTCGTGTTAACGATGGAACTGGTTGGACCGTCGAAGAGGACCATGTGTGGCATTATGTTCCAAATAGCGTTTGCCGTTGGTTTCATGCTGGTGTCGGTTTGGGGCGCACTGATAAAAGAGCGAATGTGGCTACAAATCGTTTACGGCCTTCACAGTGCGCTGATGATTGGACACTGGTGGCTGATGGACGAGTCACCGCGGTGGTTATGGGCCCAAGGCCGCGTTAGTGAAGCTCTCGCAATCATACAAAAGGGTTTGAAGATGAACGGTAACAATGTGGCCATAGATACTGATAAATTGATCGGCGAAGGGAAGAAACATAGGACCGTGGATTACGAAGATCGGTCTTATGGAGCCTTGGACCTTTTCAGAACACCGAATCTCAGAAAGAAAACGTTAAACGTATGCCTGAACTGGTTCGCGAATTCTATAGTGTATTATGGTTTGTCGTTGAACGCTGGGAACCTGGTTGGCAATCCATTCTTCATGTTATTCCTCAGCGGTTTAGTGGAACTGCCCTCGTACATTCTGATGTGCTTCTTAATGGACCGGGCTGGAAGAAGATGCGTGGTTTGCACTTTCATGCTGATCGGTGGCGTGTGCTGTGTAATCGCTTCTACTATCCCAACTGGGACCGACATAGCAGCCACGAGTATAGTGACGATCGTCCTCTTTGGGAAAGCTTGCATCGCTGGTTCATTCGCTGTTATCTATAATTACACCGCGGAACTGTTTCCTACGGTCGTTAGGAACACCGCTTTGGGCATCGGCTCGATGTGCGCGCGTCTCAGCGGCGCTTTGACTCCGATGATTATGCTACTGGATTCGTTCAATCCGAAAGTGCCGGCGGTTTTATTTGGCTGTGTGGCTCTCGTTTCTGGGTTTCTATCAACGTACCTGCCGGAGACGTTGAACCAACCGATGCCGGAAACGATAGAGGATGGCGAGAATTTCGGGAAGCACGACACATGTTTCAGTACGTGTATCGGGTCTGATAAGATGGGCAGCAGTTACGAGGTCACGTTGAATCAGTTGGCTGACAAGGACGAGAAGGAGAAGCTGAATCAGGAGGAAAATGTGAAGGATATTACTCCTCGTTAATTTTATCCTTCGAGCTCTGTTTATCTGCGACAAAAATTATTTGATTGTGTGTACAGCTTGTGATTGACAATGAATTTTTACCTGTTTTTGATTGCGTTAATTTTCCCTAGGTTGATAAGATCCGAAAATAGTAATAAATCTATGTCTTGATTTTTCAATACACAATTAACATGTTTGATTAAGTACTAACAGATTTTCTGTAATTGTTCAAAAATCAATTGGAGAACTGAATCCAATATTAATATATATTATGTTTTACATTTTAATTAAATTTTTAAATCGACGTATAAGAAAACATGCATACAGATACACATTTCCAAATTAAGGAAGAAATGGAAATTGGGTTCTTATGAAATATTTGGGTACAGATAAATGAAGAAATAGAAAAGCCATCAGTACTGTCTGTATTTTCAACATTTATTTACGTTCAATTACAAAACAAAATTACATACATAATTATTTCTTAATAAGTAGATGCAAATCAAGCTACATTAACGCCAAATCGACAGAGTAAGGCATAGATTTAATACCATTTTCTATTCGTATCTTCCTAGGTGAAATTAACAATAAAAACCTGGTAGAGATTCATTGTTCTAAGATGTACAGAATGAGTCTCATAACATAAAGATTTCAAATAAGGTATTTGTGGTACGACAAAAATTGTTGAACAAATGTTGCATGGATTCCAGGTAATGCTATGTTGTGATCTACTTTTTGTTTTTTTTTGCTTTTTTACCGAGATATGAGGGTCATCTTCAGCTTTTCAAAGAGAATGTCCAATATTTTTTCTCGAATTTCAATAAAGCATCAAATTCTATACTGGCAATGAGGATTTATGCTAATGATTACTGAAATATTCTCAAATCTTCTATTAAGAAATAGTGGAAGTACTTCATGTCTTCAGTCAACGTGATTATTAATACGACTTTGTTTCCGATGACAAATCATGTTTGTAAACACTTTCTTCGTTAGATGTTAGATATACATATGATCTATGATGATTTGATAATATTAGATATAGTATGATATGCAGCTTATTGTTAGTTTAGCAGTTACTTAGTCACATTGAAGGAGGCACTACATTTCACGATATTATATTCAGCGATGTCCAGTAACAGAGAAAAGTATGAAAATTGTTGCATGTAATAAAAATACTGAAAGAGCTGAAGTATTATACTAAACCAAGTATCCTGATCAAGATCAATCATCGCATTCTATTTTTGTAAAAGACTTGCAATTAACCCTTTGCGGACAGGAGTGTAATTTCATTGAAAGGAAACCAGACTGTTTAGTCTATTACACCCATGCGTATCTTATCGCTCAGAATGATAGACTTACGCGTAGCTCTCCATAATACGCCTTGTAGCTGTGAACTAAGTTGGGCAGCTATATGCTGACACGAGTCCGCAAAAAGTTAATAAAAGATTCCAAAAATATGGCAACTGCATTCGTGAAATTGACCACGAAAAGTGGGAAATGAAGATTTGATGCGAATTTGGATAATTGCTCACCAGATCATTATATCATATTTCATTCAAAGATCACTAACAGGTCAAACACATTGTAAATTTTTGTCTAAGACACTACTAGAAAATTTATAATCTTTTTTTAATTTGGTGCTTTATTGAAATTCGAGAAAAAATATTGGATATTCTATTTAAACAAACTGAAGCTTTCACATCGAGAAAGCAAAGAAGCAAAAAACCACAGCATTGCATGCCCCCCTGAAATCCATGCAACATTTGTTCGACAATTTTTATTGTACAAGAAAGATTTTAAGAGTTGTTCGAAGTCAGGATTCAGTTTCAAACTTAAAATTCCTTCAAGGTTTCATTCCTAGTATTCACTTTCAATGTTAAAATACATAGTAACACTTGAATCCTCGATAATTAACATGAATTAGAAGTGACTTGTGAATCCCAACTTTCTATTTCAAAACATGTTTTTGTTCATCGTATTGAAATTTCCAAATTAAATTTCCTGTTTCGAACTCCATACGAATTTTGAAATCTACAATTTAATTTTAGAAAATATTTTACAATAATTAAAATTGTCTGACGATTCTTAAAAGGAATGCGTTAAGTGTCTCATTTAAAACTTTAACATTTATAATATGAACAAATATTACTTTTAGACATGAAAGAAATAAAAAAGAGACCAGAGCACTGCACGTTCTCTTGGAAGTCACGCAACATTTGTTCAACAATTTTTATCGTGCAACAAATACCTTACGTGTTATTCGACGTCGTCATGTTCGAGACTCACCTTGTATGCTGTTGAAGCTTGAGATTTTCTTGAGACAGCTTCTAACAATGCGAGGCAATGATCAATAGATCAACCGCCAGTACATATTGTTACAGAATTATTTTGTAATTCTATATATTGTTAGTTATACTGTTGCGGATGAATATAACCGCAGACTCTTGTTGTCTGCGAGATGAACACTGTTATAACACGGTGTCAGGTGTTGCTAATGAGATCAATTCAGTGAGACGAGACATCAGAAAAAACAAAGACGCATCGAGGGAACAAGGAGATAGTCGTGATTGTCAAAAGGGGTCCTAATTAAAATAATTTGCAGTGTTTGGTATTCTTATTATACAGGGTGGGCCGAAAATCGTAATACAACCGAGCAGAGGGTTATTCTACCTTAAGAAAGAAGAAAAAATATTTTGGTATAACATTTTGTCAACCGGAGCTGCATTCTCGTCAAAATCAAAGTTTGTTCAACTT
>NW_017145944.1:68408-71410 GCF_001652005.2 Ceratina calcarata
CTACAATTTCTGTCCCACTCTGTATTTATGTTTCATTATTACGAATCCTATCTTAGTTTTTGGATTTGTCAGATATTATTTCTAACAATTAAATAATGGTCTGACTTGGGACAACATACCACTTTTCAATAATTCTCTATTTATTTCACAGATGTAAAGAATTACATCTATGTTTTATTTATTTTAGTATAAATGGAGACAAACAATTACACAGACACCAAAAAAAAAAAAATAGTCACTTCGTACCATGGGCCAGGTCATGATATCTAGACTGCAGACCTGAACGCAAAATAAAAAATTTATGTTATCAGTTTAAAAATAGTATTTTAGATTAATATTTCTTATATCATTTAAATATTGCAAAATGAGTTTAGCTTTTTATATGCAGAGTTCCTATTTCTAAATCAGAGTTTCTAAATCCAATTTTTCTGTAACTGCATAAAATCCGCAGTCTAATTATGTTCTTACGTGTTTTGAACCGCTCGTGACGAGGACATGTTTGGAAATCGTTTTTCGTATATTTCGTTTGTTCGCCAAACAAAGCCGGGCAACGTAAAACATCTGCGTTACAAATTTAGCATTTGTTTTGGGTCTCGATAAGAATGAGAATCTTCCTTTCTGTCCTGAAGAGGATTATCCGAGTCTCTTGTATCATAGTTATGGATAGTTTGAGACGTTCATTTCTTAGCGAACGAGTAACATCGTCGCGTTTATATTATAGAGTTACGATCACTGATTTCGAGGAAGGTTCTTCGAATAAGAGTATATGTAATAATTTTAAATTAGTTCCTGTTGGGTTTTATTGTAATATAACATATTTTAAATAACTTGAGAACGTGTAAGAATGTAAGGACACGTCTAATTGTCAAAACGTACTCAAATGGAATGGCGTTGTAATAACAACGAAGAACAAATTCAGAGATAATCGAACGCAATATATGGTTAGCCAGCTTCGACTTTCAACTTATGTTATAATTTGCATTATGTAACAAGTCAGTAACAAACTGATTCTAGATAATATATATTCCAACAATTTTTAATTCTATGTTAAAAAACATGTTACAATTTTTTTATTCTGCTTACTAATTTCAATTCATAAAATCAAGGACAGAATAAGGAAAGTGTACCAATTTCTATTCACTGATGTAAATTTCTATTATTTTAAAATAATTTAATATTATTTCATGTTATCTTAAATTTATAGAAAATACGTCAATGAATGTAAATTGGACCGTGAACAGAAATTGGGACATTTGCCTGAATTACAATATACGTTTTAAATTAATTTTATGTAAGAGTTTCAATAGTAATTTTAAATTAATTTTATGTAACAGTTTCAATACCAATTTTAAATTAATTCTACATAGCAATGTCAATAACAATTCTAAATTGATTCTAAATAACAATTTTAAACGAATTGCATTTCAAGTATCCTAACAACGACTAAAAAAAGTTTCATAGGTGGTTGATCATTTCTGACACTGGATTCAGCGTTTCCAGAAAATACATAAGAATACCTATTCTTCTTGGTATGCCTTTTTAATTATTATTGTTATTCTCGAATTGTAATTAATCCTTTCATTCCTGAATTACTTTTCATGATTTTCTACTATTGTTAAGAAATCTATTATGTAACAAATTAATCATGTTAAGAAGAACTTTCTTACTCGGATAAAAGTTGTTCGTGAAGCACTCAAGAACACAAATATACCCTACAGTTCATTATAGATTGCATAAAAGTTTGAGGAATGAAACACCTCATATGACAATGGCAGGAACGAAAGGATAAAACAGGGTATTCCATACGATTTATTCAAAGTTATCCATAACTTTCTTCCACAAATGAACCATTTTTTAAACTTATTTTTAGATAAATACGAAAGAGATCAGTTTCGTAACAAGTGTTACATGAATAACAGTTTAGAAAACATACTCATATTCTTGTAATTTTTATACACTGTACTGTGTACTTACTACGAGATCACATAGTTTTCTGTCCGACTTGTTTGCTAATCAACACGATCAGTTTAAGTACGTTACATGATGATAAGCAACTCCGGGAGTTACATTGAACAGAACAAACAAATGTAAAACACGAAACATAAGTGTCATGTCTGTGATACTTAATTCAGTAGTGAGCCAGATTCAAATGCTTTCTACCTCCTCAAATATTTTTATAGTATCTATCCTCTACGTAGATAAGCGAATCATTGAGATTAATCGTAAACAAATGTTATTCTTATTTTGGGAGTCATTAAATGTATACATATAGAATAGGCATCTTTTAACTAATTTATAATGAGAAACAGGAATCCTATGTGGCATCAATAAAAATTGTTTGCAGTCTGCATATTGTATAAGAAAAAATATTATATCGCACAATTGAACAATTCCTATTGTGAAATTAATTTCTTTCACGAATAACTTTTTATTTATTAAGGAAATGTAGCTTGAATTATATTACTATTGTTATCCACACGATGCTAACGAATTTGTTTATTATCTCTTTATATGTATGTTGATCTGAACTTTATGCCAGATAAAGTTCTAAACTGTCTTCTCATAGAGATTAAAACTGTTCTTATATGTGGGTCATTTCAGTGTCATTGGATTACTTTCATTTGTCTTATCACAAAATGTACATTGTCTTATGGAACTTCTTTCTATACAGTATCATCAGCGAATCGCGAGTATTATACATTTTTGTATAAAATCGAAAGGTACTGCGTTATAGTTTGTATCTAGGAAGAAATCTATCTGAGATGCTGGTTTTGATCTAACTAATGCAGATCAGATATTAATTTCATTATTCTTTAACGGATTGTTTTTCATCGGTGAATAGCAATTTTTTATTAAGGGAACTTTGTCGACAGTAGAATTAGTAATCAGATTTTTATAAAATTTGATGTACTGCTAGGTAAAGGTTTTAAATTAAAGACAGAGTACCTAAAATAAGTTATTAAAAATGTTGGCCTTAAGAAACTGCATTTTCATTGTCTTCA
>NW_017145944.1:72704-78413 GCF_001652005.2 Ceratina calcarata
ATAGTGTCTATCAATATTGTTATTATTATTATTATTATAATTTCAATTTTTATGTAAAACTGACAGCAAACAGACAGAATAACTGCGTTTATGTGTCTCCTACAATTTTGTAACTACGTAAATGTAAAGACTCGCTTGTAAACCATACGACACCATGTTTGTATATTACTGATGTTAATAAATATTTCAAATATTAATATGACAGGATTCCTTTAATAATGTTAAACAAGCACCATTACATCAAGTATGAAAATTACGTTTCTGTTTCAAATATTGACACGTAAAATTGGCAGGAATGCGTTTGAATGTCGCCACTATTTCACGGAATTCAGTCACTCGCAAATTAAACTAACAATTAAGGTAATGAAAGGGTGACACATTATGCAATCACGGGTCAGCGCGTTTCAATTTTGTACGTCGTCGTAACTTATCATGTTGCGAGCATACATTATGGCACGTGAGTATGGCACGTCACGTAAAGTTAGCATCGACCATCGTCTCAACACGGTAGGTATACGAGTTTAATTAGCATAAAAGGTTTCATCAGTACATTTAACACGCTACTGTGAGTGTAATCATCATTTCACCTCGCATGATTTTATTATTCACAGCTGCTACTTAGTATATTATAAATCGAAACTGACTATTCCTTCAAAATTAGCCACAACTTTTGACCAGATTATATAATAATAATATTAAAAGAATCAAAAGCATTATTAGATGCAGATGTGTTTATTATTCACAGCTACTAATTAGTATAGTGTTTTTTAAGAAATCGAAACTGATTAATATTTAAAAATTATCCACAACTAATTTTTTTACTAAATTTTAAAATATTGACATTGAAATAATCAAATGCATTATTAGATGCACATGTTCTTATTATTCATAGCTTTTAAAGAAAAGTAAAACTCGATACTGAGTATTCCTTTAAAATTACTCAAAATTAATTTGTTAACGAGTAGATTATAAAATAAAAATATTGAAAAAATCAGAGGCATTGTTAGGCATACGTAACTAACATTTTTTAGATCAGTTTTATATTAACATTACACCTAACGTGCATTCAAGTGACCAGTTTTTATTCCTTACAGGAGAAATAAAAGAAAACGAAAATTATTTTGTCATATTGTTAAAATTTTTATTCCTTACAGGAAAAATAAAAGAAAACGAAAATTATTTTGTCATATTGTTAAAGTTGAAATTGTTATTTAAGCTGCTACGAAACTAAAATACCAGTGCCAATACTAAATTGTACTCATATACGAAAGATATAATAAATGTAGTATACGAGCATACCCCATCACAGCTTCGCTTGTATTAATTATCGTATATATGCACAGGTGTAGGATTCAAATTGTATAGAATAGGAATATTTCATGAAGAAAAACAAAATCGCTAAGTCATGGAATTTGAAAAATATTAAGGACTTTGTAAATGTACGTTTTATACATTTTCATCCCCTTAGTGCATTATTGAAGTACAATGAAAATTGATTTTTTAGGTATTTGTACGGGTAACCTTTCCGAATGAAAACTAAATCTATAACTCATTACACTTGAAAAATATTGAGACATACGTAACAACACATTTCACCCCAGGTAGGACATGAATTGTGAAATATAATTGTTTTTTAAGAAGTTGATTACATTATATTTTGGTATAAAAGTCTTCTAGATACTTCGTCGCATGGAAGGAGCATTGATAAAAAAGTACAAATCTATTTTTATTCTTTTCTGACTGAGTAATTATTCATAATAATGTTGTTCGCTTTACAAATAAATGTACCTTGTAACAGTCCGAGGTATGAAATTCAAATATACTTCATGAATTTTAATTATAGAATCTTCTTAGAATATTACTTTGACTATTTCAAAACTTGATCTTTCTACACTTTACTACATAACATTATTACTACATAAACTTTTGGGACTGACTGTCTATACTGACTGAGTATAGCCAATACATCCTTAAAGGAAACTTTTTACTAGATTTCATTTCTTAAATTGAATAAGTATGTACAAATTTCAACTTTCATAAAAATCCACGATTCACTAATTAACATATAAAAACATTTCAACTGATTATTAATTACAAATTGGTCACAATTTTCTGACGAACAAATTATAAAATAATATCGGAATTGAAACTTAAAGAAACACTGTTTGAGTAATGTAAACAGGTTCAGCGACAATGTGAATTTTCCTGAAAGCACGGTCTGTAGTCAGTGGCCAGCTAGTAAGGAAAATAATTGTCGACTGTAATTAAAATTCAAAGACTGCTATTAACAGTGGAAATCAGTTTTATTTGTAAAAGAATACATCATTTAGCAAAGTAATCCACTTCACTGCTCAAAAATAACTCAGGTCGTTTGGTTCAATTTAAAAAAAGTTATTCAATCTTAAATATAATGTGTGTTCGCTTTTGCTCTTAACTGTAGACTGTTTAGAATACAGAATTAAAGAATGCAATATATGCTTTGTTTTTACTCGTTAAATATCGTATCATGCACTTTACTTCTTTGAATATCGTATACACTGTTCAAAATTGAACACACTTCCTTATAAATGCATAAAAATCCGCAGTCTATATAGTTATTATTTTATATACACCACGTGCAAACATGCAATTTATATAAGTTAATCAAGTACATATAATCATAAAAGTGAACTATTTAGAAATGCAATTTTCAATTTGCTCAAATTCTTCCTTCTGTCCTAACAAAATATAATTTACCACAAATAGTAATGTTAAAAAATCAAAAGTATTATTAGATAGGTAAATTAAATTTTTTAGTTTAGTTTTGTATCAAACATCGTTTCTCAGCCTGGTTTTACCATTACCTCGGCCGCACCCCGCATGATAATCCTCCAGAATCTCGCGTCGATGCATCCCTTTAAAGGTGAACGACCCAAATACACACGCGTTGTTAAACGGCGCCAAGCTTCCTCAGCGTTGCTTCGATTTAAATCAAATCGATGTTAATGGATTTTACGAGAAAAAATTATGCGCAACAAAAATTTGTTTCAAGTTTAACTTTAATGGATAAACATGGAATTTCATAAAATCCTTTAGGTCAGAGAAGAGAAAAAATTGGTTTTCAATATTTACTTTGAGAGTGCTTCATTAATTAATAGACAGCGGATTTTATGCGTTTATAAGAATACGTATAAAAATATGAATGCTGTAATACTTAAAACTATCAAAGAGAGTATCAAAAATTCAATTTGTATTGCGATATTTAAATAATAAAATACATGTTTTAAACAGATGCAATAAATGTTTTATTTTTCATAAAAATCCACGGACAATTAATTAAATAAGATACGAGTTCTCGATTCTAATTTAAATTAGGCCTTTCCATTTGTCAGAAGATCTGACTCAACAAATTCTGAGTACGAATTTAATCGAGGAGGAAAAACAGTGCAAAGTAAATATGTAAATATCTGATAAAATATTGAAACAAAGTTTCGAAGGACCTTTTTTACGGTTTTTCCTGCTAACGAAATTCGTCTACTGAAGCAAGGCTATGCGAAATTTCTGTATACCCGCGAAAATCTGTAAAGCGAAGTTTGCAAACGTCTCGGTTGTAGAAATACAAATTCACGAGTCTTCTTGCGAAAACTCAAACGAGGTATTTCTGTTAACTGTCAATCTTCCAAGCATCGTTAGCTATTTTCAAAACGATTCTGTTCATATATATCTTCGTAAACTGTTACTTAAGTAATGCTTTTGAGTGGTCAATCTTAACATTATAACAATTTATGTCCTCGTTGTTTGACATTTTACAGACAAAAACATTTCATGGCCAGTTATATAGCTTCGAATTATCAATAGACTACGGATTTTATGCAGTCATAAGAAAATGAGATAGCCAGAAAATATGAAATATGCATGTAAAATATAAGAATACATAGAATATGAAATATTAAGTGCGCATAGCAATGATTGAATTCTAAAAAGTAATTTTATTCTTATATCATTTTCCAAACATAAAAATTTTGCATAAAAATCCGCAATCTAATCATTATCAATGAAGGATGTTAAATATTTTTGTCATCTTAATTATGTCTTTATTGTTGATGTTTAAGAGAATTAAAATTTGATCATAAAGGAAGCGGTTGATGATCAGGTTCAGTGATCGATCATCAATCGGAATACGTGAACACGTGCGTATTTACTCACCTCTGCAAGGACGCAGGTGAACGCACGTCGCGTCGTTGAGGCGCACGCGAGACCGAAAAGCACGCGCACGGACAACGTTCACGAACTCACCGCGCCGACTAAACCTGCGGCTCGCGCCTCGCCGATTGAAGTGCCGGAAAATCGTTGCACAAGCGCGCGCAACTCCTTCGTCTCGCTCCTGGTTGCCAGAACCAAACTTTTCCCACCAGCGAAAAATGATCGCTGGCAAACTCGAGGGTTATTTGGGTCAACTCTACTTCTCGCGATGTCTTGCGATTCTGCGTTCGAATTCTACGAAGGGATTGGAAACGTTCTCCGTCGGTTGTTAAAAAACTTGTCACGAGTTACTTGACAGTTTATAGAACACTTATAACGCACGAAACAATTCAAGGGCTTCGGTGGTCGTATGATTTTTTTAACACTTGTAAAATTTTGACGTATTTTGCTCTGTTCTATCGATAATCAGACAAACATAGTGCAAAATATGGGTTTACTGGATTACAATTTTCGTCCATATATAAGAAGATTTTTGGGTTGTCACGTATCTGTTTAGAAAGAGAAAAGTTAAACCTGTCGTGCTCCTGATAAAAGAGCAAAATAACAACGAAATGATTGTAGCACTTGCATGCACAGCTTTTCTTTGAAATAATTTTTTCTACAATGAATAATTCACAAATTATTTGAAGTCATTACCAGAATCATCCTCTATGTATATTATATTATATTACAAGAAGAAAGCAATATTAAAAATATCGACTAGTGGAAATAGACGAGGAATGAGTCGCTAAAGCAAAAGCAGTTGATTAGTAAAAGGAGAGCAATGCGAAGGACACAGCGAGCCTGAAAAGAATAGCTTTGATTATGGCGTTGCTTGGAGTGCAAACTCTACCACTGTTTCATTACGAACCCTCCAAGCGTGCACGAAGGGAATGATCAAACAATCTTCGCGCAGGGTGAACACGATGATTGGAGGGTCGAAAACGAACATGAGCCTGCACGACTGACAATATTTCTAATCGCGAGAACGGGTACGCGACAAATGGATTGATTTCGAAATAAAAACAATCGCAAATGAGATTTAAGCTGGTTCTGACTATACAATCTCTGCAAATAAGCGTTTTAAATATCAAGTGTCTCAGAAAAAGTGTTAGAGGCGAAAAGGAGTAATTCTGAACAACAATTTCCTTTGACAAAATGCAAAGTGAGGCATGGTTTTCGAATAATTAACGAAAGACACTAACCAATGAGAGCAACTGTAGAGCTCTCGTTCAGCCACGGGAGTATTGACTTTGACTCACTTTGCATTTTGCCAAAGGAAATTGTTGTTCCGAAACAACTAAAGAATCACCCCTTTTCGTCTCTATCACTTTTTCTGGGATATCCTGTATACTCTCTGATATAATTACTCTTGGTAAAAGGAATATTTTAATTGAAATACTATAAAATAATTATTGAAGTCACTTAAGGCAGCTCACTATTTGGGTAACGTATCAAGAGAGGGCCCTACAATGGGCTTATTTTAAA
>NW_017145944.1:79101-80309 GCF_001652005.2 Ceratina calcarata
TAATTCAAGTGTTAAAAATATGAGACTTTTATTTCCTTAAATTGAAATCGAGTACAGTCACGTGCAACAGTTAATAAAGATTGTAGTAAAACGACGCTAAAATTATGATCAAAACTTCTTTACGTACATCAAAAATCATTCTAACAGTTAACTTTACTGTTATGGTTCATATGTTCACCATTGAATGTAAGTGACTGCATTCTAAAAGCATAGAAATTGCTAAATTTTATATTTCCATCACTTTTGGCAGGCATATTTCCATCACTATAGCTTGAACATCCAAGTCTTGGACTGAAAATTGCATCGTCGTCTTCAAACTATTGAGCCAATTTTTCGTAACGTTTTCCGTGCCTATGCATATATTACGTATTCCCAAAATTGCTAGACCAAATAAAGTTTTCAAATTTGAATGATTAACCATACATATAAATGGACGTTCATTTAAATCCACACGCTGCCGGAAGTGCGCGTTAACCCCTTGCCGTACTTTAAGGATGTATTGGCAATACAATATATCCCAAAAGTTTATGTATTTTAGAAAAACGCATTTGCTATAATTAAAAAGAAATCAGACGTCGGAAGAACAATGGTAATAATAAATAGCTACGTGCTAAGAAATATAGAAGGAAATATCCAATTAATTATTGACGTTGGCGAAAAGCTTTTTATACAAAAGTTGTAGGCACTGACATCCTCTACAAAAAAGATTGTATGCAATTTTCCCGTAGGTCCAACGGTTTAGGAGTAATTGTGGAAAAACAAAATTTTGCCTAATCTGAAGGGTACCCCTTGGAAAAGCAGAGGAAATGACCTAGGCATGCACAACTTTTTCAAGCCTGAATTTTTCCTAGCTAAATGGTATGACAAGGAGTTAAATTAAGGGAATGCATTCGTGAGCGTCACAAAACCAACTCGTCGTCCTTTTCTCGAAGACAAAAAGTCCTGAACCACCGTCAACAATAATTTTATATGTTTCATATAATAGAAACTAATTTACTTACCGTCAATTTACTACGGCTATATACTTAAACGATTCCAGCAGGTTCAATTTGCTATTATAAATTTCTATTACTATTACAAAGCTATGTGTAAAATTTTAAATCAATTCATGGATTCTATGAAAAATTATAGTGACTTAAAATGTACTCTTATGGTAATCAGCAATAAACCAAAGAAAACTTCACTTTGATCTCAAAAATACCACAGAA
>NW_017145945.1:0-4845 GCF_001652005.2 Ceratina calcarata
AGCCGAAGGTACCTCGAGAGGGACTATAAGTATATCCTCAAATATACCCTACAATTCCACTTTCCAGGTTGATTTCCGGGGAGACGAGAGCAGAAGCACACACAGCGCGACACACGGCAGCGCCTTCGGCTATAGGTTATTTATCCGGTAAGTATAACCGGAGGTTACGGTTACCGTAATACTTACCCGGTAAGTATTCAGGTAAGTATTACGGTAAGTATTTTGTGTATTATGCGTACTTGTACTCACTGAGCATCGACTTTAAGACTAGAACTTTACGTTCACGAAAGTAAGCACCGAGCGTTCGGAGAATATTTAACGAATGTCGCATTTTGTGCACTGTCAACAGTGCTGACAACCCTTGTGGCGCGATCGGACGTGTCCAAGTCGAACGAACGCTCCCCGGGCGTTCCTTTGGCACGGTTCGGTCGCGAAGAGAGAAGGCCAGGCAAATAGATAGAGAACCGTGAAGTCTCTTTAACACGAGACTTTACGAATTTCGAACGAGTCTATCTAACTTTACTGTCAGATATGATCGTTGTCGAAGTGATGATCTTTTGAACGAATTTACAAAAACCGTTCGTCCAGGCGAACGAGAGAAAACTTTTGTGTCGAACATGTGGACGAGTGATCGGTCGGGGCGAGGCCTTTCGCCGACGGCGCGGCGACGGCGGCGCGTCTTGGCAACCGTAAACGCGTGAAATCTCGAAAATGGCATACGCAAAGTCTGTGGAAAGCGTATATACACGGTTTACGGACCAAGAGCTCGCGCGTCGTTCGCGTATCGTTCGACGGACATGCCGTGAGCGTGCCGTGATACGAACGTGTGTGTGTTGTGTTTTAATAAATGGGAAAAACGCGTCGATCGGTCTCTTCAACGTCCGCGGAGCCGACGACGACGAAACTATGTTATACAATAATCGAACGAGAGTTGTGTCGAGAGTAGTGAGAACACAGTTCTCTCTCTCTTCGCTCAACTCCCTGGTTGATCCTGCCAGTAGTCATATGCTTGTCTCAAAGATTAAGCCATGCATGTCTCAGTACATACCGAACTAAGGTGAAACCGCGAATGGCTCATTAAATCAGTTATGGTTTCTTAGATTGTACCCATATTTACTTGGATAACTGTGGTAATTCTAGAGCTAATACATGCAAACCAGAATTCCGACCAGAGATGGGAGGAATGCTTTTATTAGATCAAAACCAATCGGTGGCGGGCGGTTCGCGCCGTTCGTCCATCGTTTGCTTTGGTGACTCTGAATAACCTTGACGCTGATCGCACGGTCTTCTAGCACCGGCGACGAATCTTTCAAATGTCTGCCTTATCAACTGTCGATGGTAGGTTCTGCGCCTACCATGGTTGTAACGGGTAACGGGGAATCAGGGTTCGATTCCGGAGAGGGAGCCTGAGAAACAGCTACCACATCCAAGGAAGGCAGCAGGCGCGCAAATTACCCACTCCCGGCACGGGGAGGTAGTGACGAAAAATAACGATACGGGACTCATCCGAGGCCCCGTAATCGGAATGAGTACACTTTAAATCCTTTAACGAGGACCAATTGGAGGGCAAGTCTGGTGCCAGCAGCCGCGGTAATTCCAGCTCCAATAGCGTATATTAAAGTTGTTGCGGTTAAAAAGCTCGTAGTTGAATCTGTGTGTCACAGTGTCGGTTCACCGCTCGCGGTGTTTAACTGGCATTATGTGGTACGTCCTACCGGTGGGCTTAGCGCTCGGTTTTCGGGCCGGGCGCGGTCCAATTTAATTTACCCATCGCGGTGCTCTTCATTGAGTGTCGAGGTGGGCCGGTACGTTTACTTTGAACAAATTAGAGTGCTCAAAGCAGGCTACTCTCGCCTGAATACTCTGTGCATGGAATAATGGAATAGGACCTCGGTTCTATTTTGTTGGTTTTCGGAACCCCGAGGTAATGATTAATAGGGACAGATGGGGGCATTCGTATTGCGACGTTAGAGGTGAAATTCTTGGATCGTCGCAAGACGGACTAAAGCGAAAGCATTTGCCAAAAATGTTTTCATTAATCAAGAACGAAAGTTAGAGGTTCGAAGGCGATCAGATACCGCCCTAGTTCTAACCATAAACGATGCCAGCTAGCGATCCGCCGAAGTTCCTCCGATGACTCGGCGGGCAGCTTCCGGGAAACCAAAGCTTTTGGGTTCCGGGGGAAGTATGGTTGCAAAGCTGAAACTTAAAGGAATTGACGGAAGGGCACCACCAGGAGTGGAGCCTGCGGCTTAATTTGACTCAACACGGGAAACCTCACCAGGCCCAGACACCGGAAGGATTGACAGATTGATAGCTCTTTCTTGATTCGGTGGGTGGTGGTGCATGGCCGTTCTTAGTTGGTGGAGCGATTTGTCTGGTTAATTCCGATAACGAACGAGACTCTAGCCTGCTAAATAGACGTAACTTATGGTATCTCGAAGGCCCCCGGCTTCGGTCGCGGGGTTTTTACTACCAACGTACAAACAAATCTTCTTAGAGGGACAGGCGGCTTCTAGCCGCACGAGATTGAGCAATAACAGGTCTGTGATGCCCTTAGATGTTCTGGGCCGCACGCGCGCTACACTGAAGGAATCAGCGTGTTTTCCCTGGCCGAAAGGCCCGGGTAACCCGCTGAACCTCCTTCGTGCTAGGGATTGGGGCTTGCAATTGTTCCCCATGAACGAGGAATTCCCAGTAAGCGCGAGTCATAAGCTCGCGTTGATTACGTCCCTGCCCTTTGTACACACCGCCCGTCGCTACTACCGATTGAATGATTTAGTGAGGTCTTCGGACTGGTGCGCGGCCAATGTCTCGGCATTGCCGATGTTATCGGGAAGATGACCAAACTTGATTATTTAGAGGAAGTAAAAGTCGTAACAAGGTTTCCGTAGGTGAACCTGCGGAAGGATCATTAACGATCTTTGTCGATCGTAAAAGATATATATATACACGTTGAAAAACGTTGATTCTCGAACATGTCCGTATGGCGTAAGTCAACGCGGAGTAACAAACACCAAAACCGAACTTCGAACGCCGGGGAGACGAGAGCAGAAGCGCANACACACAGCGCGACACACGGCCGCGCCTTCGGCTCACGCGCAGGAGTAAACCGACCACGGTTTACTCCCGTCCGTCGGCCGGTCGTCGTTGTCGTCGTTGTTGTTGTTGACAACCACCGTCTCCCCTAACGGCCGAGAGAACACGCGACGTACACTCTCGGCCGTTCGAACGCACAGACGAGAGAGACTTTATCGTTATAATAGTAATAATAATGATTATACGATAGGCTCTCGATCGCTCGAACGCCTAGAAACTCTGGCGAACGCGCTCGAACGCTAGAACTCTCGACGTACAGAGAGAAGATAGAAATTAAAAGAGAGACGCTGAGTGAGACAGAGCAGCAGTAGCACAGCGGATCCGTGTGGGGAGAGATCGAACGAACAGACCGGCGACGATCAACGATCGGCTCGCGTACGTCGGCGCGCTCGTCTTCTTCCTCGCTCGACGTCGGGATGGAGAATGCGTAACGTATAAAAATATATTATGAGAGCTGACGAGGAGGCATCGCACGAATCGAAAAAAACGGTCGTCCAAGAGAGAGCGATGAGTGGATAAATATTATATATGGACACCGTACTGGTATCTGACCTAACACTTGTACCAAAAAGCGTGCCCCCGTCTCTCGATGAAAAATATATGTGTGTTGTTGGAAACTCGAACGAAATGTCAGTTATACGTTTACGCAGGAATGCCCCGTGTCGGCGAGGTGTACAGAGAGAAGATCGAGTCGCCGCGTCGCTCGCGCGACGCTCGTCGCCGTCTGACAACTCTGCCCAGCGCCCGTTGCTCGCTCTCGTCCCTCGCGTCCTCTCGTTAGCGTTAGCCATTTGATCGAGAGCCCCCGAGTCTCTTTCACGTCGATCCAGGTATCGGAGCAGCAGCAGCCGCGCGTCGGTCGGAAATCGAACGACGCGAAGCCGTGGATCGCTCGAACAAGAAGGGAGCGCGTATCCGAGGCGTCGTGTGTAGTACTCTACACGCCCGTGCCAAGGTGTGATCATCGAACTGTGCGGAGTCCTTGAGAGAACCGAGTCGATCGAGAAGAGACTAACTAATGGAGATCGAACGAAAACCTCGCCGAGCGAAATCGAACGAAAAACACACTCGACTCGCGCGAAGGTCCTTCATTCTCTTCGAGTCGACGATGACGTGTTCGACAAACGACAACACACCCGCCTGGTCCCCTTCGGTACGAGAGCCCGGAGCGCGTTCCGCGCGATTCACCCTTCGCCAAAATCCGATCGAGCGCGCGAGCTCTCCGATCCAACGTGTCCGAATTTTGGGACGAAACCCACGTGCGCCTGGCGCGCGTGGATTCGGGTAACCTGGAACGGAACAAACTGAAACGCACTTCGAACCAGACGTGTGCGTGCGACTCGTCGAACTTTCGGCTCGCGTCGCTCTACGCTTGATATATATATTGTTGTTGTTTGGTACGTGCGGAGACACACTGATCGAACGAGCGCGACGTGGTGAGAACGTCGAACGTGCGCGATGCGTACCGGTCCTCTCTCGGTTCGGAGGGAACTTTCTCGAAGAAAGTGGAACGACGACGCCTCGTCGTCGAGGGTCTAATAACAAAAGTCGAACGATATGAAAAGACCGCTTCGAGGCGACCGTTCCACACGAAGTTCCATCGAACTCTCTCGAACCACTTGCTCGTTTTACCCGAGCCGAGAGTGTGTGCCAGCAGTACGCATCCGTTTTTCTCACCACCGCGGAATATTACATAAAATGTTAATACACCTCTCGGAGACGTTCGAACGAAAGGGACGCGTCACG
>NW_017145945.1:5079-7579 GCF_001652005.2 Ceratina calcarata
CCTAACAGCGACCGCGAAACACGGTGAGAAAACGGCGCACCGCTTCGTCGTCGTTTCAGTCAGTCAGTCAGTCGTAGTCGTTCGTCGCGTTGCGATGTTTCCGAACGAGGATTGTCGAACGCTGTGCATACGTTGCACGTGGAAAAGGAAGAAAGAGATTTGAAAAGAGGTACGTTTCGCGTGTGCGCAAGACGCCACGGAGACGCTCGCGGACCTGCGAGAGTTCTTCTTCGCGGCCAGCGTGAGTCGTCTGCGTGTCGTACAGTCTGTCGAATCGATCTTTGACTGTACGCACCCACCGACCGCCCGTGATGAAAGAACCGCTCCGCGAGGCCGTCTCCTACGGTTCGCCGCACGCGTTCTACCTAATCCTCTCTCTGTCCCGACCACGTGCGCGAGTGTCTTTTGAACGAGATCCGGAGCCGACAGCAGCAGCCACGGACCCGCGTGAGTGTGTCACAGCGCCGGCCAGCGTGTGTCGAGTCGCGCGTGTTTCTCGAACTCGTTGAACTATAATAGTTTAACACGGAACACTGCGTCGACCGCACCGCGCACCGCGCGCTAGTACCACCGCTCCGCGTGCTGCTTGCTCTGTCGACGAGAAAACGGATCCCCGTCCTCGTCGCTGCTTCTTCCCCGTGCCCTCGGGAGCGTGCTCCTGGGTATCGGTTTCACTGCGAACCAAAAGCAGCAGCCCGTACTCTGACTACGGGCTGCGACAGAAAGAGTAACACCAAGAGATTGCATAACGAATTTTCAAATATACGATTACCCTGAACGGTGGATCACTTGGCTCGTGGGTCGATGAAGAACGCAGCTAATTGCGCGTCAACGTGTGAACTGCAGGACACATGAACATCGACATTTCGAACGCACATTGCGGTCCACGGATACAATTCCTGGACCACGCCTGGCTGAGGGTCGTTCACGTACACCATAGACTGCTTGCGTCGCGCGCGGACTCTTCTCTCCGTCCCGAGCGGACGGCCAGGGGAGAGTTTCGTATGCGCGTCGTACGAGCGATTGTTGGACGTTCGTCGGCGTTCGTCGCGGCGAGAGAGTCTGGTAGAGTGTCAGTCGCGTGTCCGTTCGGACACTCGTTACACAGACCACCAAACACGCACACTTTTATCTTGTTCTTGGCAATTGTACGCGCGATGCGCGTGGTGCGTGGCAGTTATCGCGAGCGAATTCGATTCGCGTCGAGGAAATCATACGAGGAAAGTATCCTGTGCGTATCACGGACCTGCGTGAGTGCGTCAACTCTCTATCGTGGCCTGAGGCGTGTCGTGATTGTTAGCTACGGCGTAACAGCGACCGCGAAACACGGTGAGAAACGGCGCACCGCTTCGTGTGTACGCACGTCGAATCGATCTTTCGCTCTTTTTTTTATGTTTCTCTCGTACGGTTTCGATCGTCTCGCACGCACGGTAACAGCCGAGTCACCGCCGCCGCTACGATGCACGAACTCGAATCGAACCTCGAATCGTGTTGTGTGTGGTTCAGTCGTGTGTATCGTCCGATCGAATCGAAGCGGACACGCACGCACCCTACCGCCTCTCGACTTGTACCGCGCCCCCGACGTCGTCTGAAACGAAACGAAAATTGTAGCTTTCGAGAGGAAGCGTGAAACAGAGAACGAAAGAACTAGTCTCGAGAGAAGAGATACAAGAACGGAGGAGAGAGAGAAAAGGAGACGAGTCGCGCGTGTGCGATCGCGTTTACCGTTCGCGTTTACCGCGTGTGGCGTCGCTCGTTACTCGTAACGAGCAACGCGGCTCGCACGGCCCCAGGGATCCGGTGATAAAATAATCACCGGATCCTCTTTGGCGAGGCCGTTGCTTCGTCGCGTGCTCGACGAGATCGATCGTTGTCGAGCGACGTCCGCGGATCGAACGTGACGCGAAACACGGTAGCGCAGAGAGCCACGCGCGAATCTCACGGAGAGACAATCCTCGGCGGTGATCCGGTCACCCCCGGGTGCGTCGTACCGCGTCTTCGTTGTTGTCGATCTCGAGACCGCGCAGTCCGCGTCGTCGGTCGTCCAGTTCCCGGAAACTGCTCGCGCCGGGCGTTTTCCCTTCCACTCGCGTGAGTTCCTCCCAGTCCGCTGAGAGAGGAACCGCTGGAAGGTGTTCAACGCTCGCGCGCGGCTCTTAGAGAACGGACGTTAAATACCCGACGACGTTTAGCGACTGTCCAGCGAGCGTCTCGAATCGAATCGAACGTTTTCACAACAACGAGAGGCGTGTTTACGAAGTCGCGCTCTGGGTGAGGTGCCTCGAAAAAGGTCACCCCGCTCGAACGAAGCGTCTCGATCTCTAGATCTTTCTCTCCGTCCATCGAATTTATTTTTATCATCTTGTATATCGAACGCACATTTTTTTGAAGAAACAACTCGAACGCCGACGCGCGTGTGCGAAGCACGCGAGTCTTCTCCACCTTCTCTCGTTTCTTTTTTTTTTATTTTTTTTCTGTTTCTCCTACCGTCTCTCGTACG
>NW_017145945.1:9869-10902 GCF_001652005.2 Ceratina calcarata
ACACACAGCGCGACACACGGCCGCGCCTTCGGCTCACGCGCAGGAGTAAACCGACCACGGTTTACTCCCGTCCGTCGGCCGGTCGTCGTTGTCGTCGTTGTTGTTGTTGACAACCACCGTCTCCCCTAACGGCCGAGAGAACACGCGACGTACACTCTCGGCCGTTCGAACGCACAGACGAGAGAGACTTTATCGTTATAATAGTAATAATAATGATTATACGATAGGCTCTCGATCGCTCGAACGCCTAGAAACTCTGGCGAACGCGCTCGAACGCTAGAACTCTCGACGTACAGAGAGAAGATAGAAATTAAAAGAGAGACGCTGAGTGAGACAGAGCAGCAGTAGCACAGCGGATCCGTGTGGGGAGAGATCGAACGAACCGACCGGCGACGATCAACGATCGGCTCGCGTACGTCGGCGCGCTCGTCTTCTTCCTCGCTCGACGTCGGGATGGAGAATGCGTAACGTATAAAAATATATTATGAGAGCTGACGAGGAGGCATCGCACGAATCGAAAAAAACGGTCGTCCAAGAGAGAGCGATGAGTGGACAAATATTATATATGGACACCGTACTGGTATCTGACCTAACACTTGTACCAAAAAGCGTGCCCCCGTCTCTCGATGAAAAATATATGTGTGTTGTTGGAAACTCGAACGAAATGTCAGTTATACGTTTACGCAGGAATGCCCCGTGTCGGCGAGGTGTACAGAGAGAAGATCGAGTCGCCGCGTCGCTCGCGCGACGCTCGTCGCCGTCTGACAACTCTGCCCAGCGCCCGTTGCTCGCTCTCGTCCCTCGCGTCCTCTCGCGCGTTAGCCATTTGATCGAGAGGCCTCGAGTCTCTTTCACGTCGATCCAGGTATCGGAGCAGGAGCAGCCGCGCGTCGGTCGGGATCGAACGACGCGAAGCCGCGGATCGCTCTAACAAGAAAGGGAGCGCGTATCCGAGGCGTCGTGTACTCTACACGCCCATGCCAAGGTGTGATCATCGAACTGTGCGGAGTCCTTGAGAGAACCGAGTCAATCG
>NW_017145946.1:0-1350 GCF_001652005.2 Ceratina calcarata
TGACCAAGAAAATTTAATAATATTCAGTTGGCAAAAGAGAAACAAATCAATGCAATGCTGTGCTTCAGATACAAACCAATTATAATAGTAATCAATTAACTGACTATTGACGTTTAAGATAGTCCAGGTGTAAACTAAATAACATGATTTTAACATTTCAAAGGAAAGAAACTAAAGCAAGGGGGAAATTGACATTTTAAAAAGCAAACTTTATATAATACTGTACTTTAGATAGAAATCGTTTGTGACGATAAACGAATTGACTATTGATGAGGTGCAAACTGAAGGACGCTTTAAAAATGCTTCTAGTTTCTATTCTATACTTCCTGCCTCTATACATATATTGGTAAGCGACCGACATTTTTTTTTATCAAATATTCAATATTGAAGAGAGATAGGAAGCAGGTGATTGCTTTCGAACTCTCTGGTTCAGCTACAATTTTCATACACAAAGGAACCTCGACAAATAGAAATATCTTTGAAAGTATTACACGTCTGATATTCCAGTTTTTGTGTCAGGGTACATTTAGACATAAGTTCTTCTGCATACTTCATATAACTTAAATAAGTTTCATAAGGAAGTCCAAATGGAAGTCCAAATAAACTGATAAGGAACTGATAAAACTATTGACATACTTTAAATAACTCTATATCTAACATTACATATTGATATTTCATTCTCTAAACAACTCTGTCACAAATTATTAGAGAATTACTATATACTTTGTATACATGATGTATGTATTATATGATGTACAATTTCAGTGAAGCACAACTGAATTTGATTAACTATTGCTAGAATCATTATAGGAAATACAGCAAATGGACTGAATGGATATATAGAAGATTGAAATTAATGCAGTTCGACTGAATTTTACTTTTACTATCAACGATTGCTATAATCAATGTAAAAAATATAATATCAATTATTATAATAGGAACCATTGTATGAATTATTACTATATAAGCTATTACATGAAACATTGTACGAGACATTGCATTAAGCATTACTACATCCACTAATTAGAGTCAAACCATTAATCTTAATGCATGGGAAAATAATCTGACCAAACCTCATCAGAGCAAAATATAAATCTTGTATTTTCTCGGAAAGTCCATAAGAAAATCCCTTTGAGCATAATCTCTAGATGAAACCTGCTGACAGAAGGGATATAAATAATTTAAGAAAAAGGAAATTAATTTCATTTTAGGAATTACAGGAAACGTAGTATCAAATAGTATATGAATTATTCTAACAATTATTGTATCAACCATTACATGAAACATTGCATTATCCATTACCACAATTATTCTATTAATTTGTATTATAACATTTAATACCGAGTGGAT
>NW_017145946.1:2536-3088 GCF_001652005.2 Ceratina calcarata
ACCTTTATTCCACTTATGTGGCTTGAGTTACATGCTTATAGTTTTATACGTACAATAATTATGTTATTTGCAAGTCGAATTCCCAATTACACTTAACCCCACGGTTTAACTATATGTACAGTCTCATACGTTCTGTTTTTAGGGTTCTTCTAAACAAAATTCTAAGTTTTAAGCTATTTCTGATAAAGTTTGTGAAATCCAAAATTTGTTTTTCATTAGTTCCTTCAATTATTTCCAACCACTCCCCATCTTTTAGCGATCTTTGTCTAATTCCCTCATAAATGGGACAATTGCACACTATATGTACGCTGTTTTCAATTTCGACTGTATTGCACGTTTTACATATTTCTTTCTCTTCAATTTTATGCCTTATTCCTGGTGGTCGTAGTCCATCCCAGTATCCCTGCCATTTTTAACTGTGCTATTATTCTTTTGGTCATCAGCTTGCAATTATTTATCTCATTTAGCTTTAATAAATGAATTTACAATACAGAAAAAGGAGATACATAACTATCGATATGTATAAGGATTAATATAAACTCATATAACAAA
>NW_017145947.1:0-298 GCF_001652005.2 Ceratina calcarata
CGTTTTAATTGTGATTCCTCTTTCTTTTCTATAACCTCTTCCTTCTATCCCAGGGAGTTGTAAGTATTAATTACTAAGTTTTGGGTAATAGTAAAAAAATAAGGAGGAAAAGAAAATTTTAGTTTTCGTTCATTGCCTTTGACCTTTTCCTTTAGACCTTAAGATGCGTCTTCTGCTTGCTTATAAATTCGAGGTTCTGAAAGTCGTCGTGATATGTCCAGGGTGATTCCGTTCCGCTGGCTTTGGTGCTGTAATAGGTCGGATGATGTCTTTCGGGAATTCGGTAATCGATAGCGGA
>NW_017145948.1:0-298 GCF_001652005.2 Ceratina calcarata
CAGTTATAAATATGATTTTCTGAGTTATACTTTCCCTTTCCTCATTTTCGTTTATAATTAAATATCGATTATTTTATATCTAGAGAATATTTCCACGAGGAGATATTTAAATATTTCGTGACGCACGATCATAATTTTATTTCGACGGGCCAATTTATTTGTTACATTTGATGACAAGGGACGCGGTAGCGCACAGTGCGTTGTTATGGGACAGAAATAAAAATTCAACTTCTGCGTTGGTACTTAAGGATGTATTGGCTATACAGTCAATCCCCAAAGTTTATGCACTTTAGAAACG
>NW_017145949.1:0-298 GCF_001652005.2 Ceratina calcarata
CCTTGAGAAAATCAATATATCGTCAATATAGTTTACTGCAAATCCTGTTAAATTATATTTTCTTATGATGTTTACTAAAATACGTTGAAATATTGCTGGAGATGTCTTCAAACCGAAAGGTAGGCATGTCCATTGGTAGTGACCATCTTGTGTTACAAATGCTGTCTTGGGTCTATCTCGAATTCTCAATGGAATGGACCAAAACGCAGAATTTATGTCCAATGTTGTAAAGTATCTGCAATTCATCGTTCTAACCATTAAATCCTCTATTAGTGGAAAAGGTTGAGATTGCGGCACT
>NW_017145950.1:0-298 GCF_001652005.2 Ceratina calcarata
TAAAAGATATAGAATTGTCCAGTGTTTCAATTATATTTCTAGTTTAGAAAATATTATATCATGAATTTTTAATTATGGCTCTGAACAATTGTTCAGATGAAAGACAGTCCCTGGGAGGGTGGAACGAGAGGAGTCGCGGCTATTTGGAGTCCTCTGATTAAGAAATCGAAAAGAGTTTCGAATCAATTGATGTTCGTCTCCGACTGGCTTCCCACGCTCCTCTCTGCAGCAGGTAATCAAATCGTTACGAGAATAAAGAGATTATGTCATTAAATAAGAGAAAGATTATTTTATTAAA
>NW_017145951.1:0-298 GCF_001652005.2 Ceratina calcarata
AATTCGAAAACTATAGCAAAAATTCCAGTGGCAGCCAGCATGCAATTGGAACGTTATTTCGACAGAATATCAAAAATATAGGCAACGTTGAAAAACTTTTTAGAATTATTTTAACTAAGGCGTTTGCGATGGTAGTAATTAAAACTTTTAATACTGAAACGATGCAAAATGATATTAATGGCCAAGAATTGTTTAATGATCACAAGACTAAAAAAATTATTTGTGATATTACCTATGATATTTTATTATGATATTATTTAATAGTAATAGTAGTAATGTAGTGATATAACAAAAAAAA
>NW_017145952.1:0-298 GCF_001652005.2 Ceratina calcarata
GATTCAAACCACTTGAGAACCGAGACGACCAGGATTCCAGCCACATCGTGGGGATACGATAACGATGAAGAATCGGAGTCATCACACGAAGAGGATTCAGCCAATGAAGGACCGTCCTCATCGCGTCTTCAAAGAACCGAAAGCACCGAAAGTTCATTACAGGAGGCCTTTCAAACTTTAAATGTCGGTTCCTACAGGGATGAAATAAGCGCGTACACCCATTATATGGAACAATGCTTGAACTAATGTCAGTGTGTACTTATGTTTTGCAGAAAGACAATAAGGAGGAGTCGGACGA
>NW_017145953.1:0-298 GCF_001652005.2 Ceratina calcarata
CAAATGCCGCATAACAGGTGTCGGACCTTTTTAAAGAAAAATCAACAGTGTAATTGATGCACACGTATACGTATGAATTACTCGAACGTTTGTAATTGAATATTGAAGTCAATCACAGGCATTTAGTACGACACATTGTTGAGAGTGAAGAAAGAGAGGTGAAGAGAGAGTTCTAAGAGAATAAATTAACTATCGGAATAAATTTTAATGCGAACTCGTAATGTTATGTTGCGTTTATTGCGGTTTCAGTGACAGAACAGTTAAGATGAAGAAAAATGCAAGTATCCATAGTAAAGTG
>NW_017145955.1:0-298 GCF_001652005.2 Ceratina calcarata
CATCAACAGGAGTTAGTGCTACCTCCTATCACATTATATTCTCCTGATACAAAGTAAAATTTTAGACGAAAAATTTTAATTTCGTGAATTCTTGGAAATGACGTCATTAACGGGAGTTAGTGCTACCTCCTATCACATTATATTCTCCTAATACAAAGTTCAATTTTGGAGAAAATTTTTGATGAAAAATTAAACTTGGTATCAGGAGAATATAAAGTGATAGGAGGTGTGCTATGACGTCATCAATAGGAGTTAGTGCTACCTCCTATGCTATCATATTCTCCTAATACAAAGTGAA
>NW_017145956.1:0-298 GCF_001652005.2 Ceratina calcarata
CTCTTAAATTTAAATCTAGAACTTCGTATATATTTTTCGTGGAGATTTATAGTAGCAGGGGTTTGGAAAGCGATAATTGGTGCAGATTTTTTACATTATTACAATTTATTAGTAGATTTAAGACATAAGAAGTTGTTGGATGGCAACACGCTGTTATATAGGACAGCAGAATTAGTGACGGTAGATACGCCAACAATTTCGACAATAAGTAGGGATAATCCATGCGAGGCATTACGAAGGCAGTATGCAGATATAACAAGGCCTACTTCTAGAAAAGCTGTGACACATTCGGTGGAAC
>NW_017145957.1:0-4141 GCF_001652005.2 Ceratina calcarata
AGAATGAAACAAACTTCAGCCAAGGAAACTACTCCATATACTTTGTTTTATATCTTTACGAATATACAATAATTTAGAAAATTAATTGTTACATGTAATTATGTAAAATGTAATCACATTCTATACTTGACACGTGTGTATATTATTTTCCATTCTTTATTCTTTATTATTCGCTTACACCTAATTATAGTGCAGTATAAATCAGTAAGTAAATTCTGTCATGTTCCCTTCCTAAGAATTCTTTAATAGTATTTCAAGAGTCTTATACTGCAGTGTTGTTAACAAATATCTAGGCATTGCTCAGATGAATGTAATAAATACTTGTACACACAATTGTTAATACTAATATGCTGATGATACTTATAACTAAAAATCTAGAAAATATTATCCAGTATTGAAAGCTTATAATATATTGTAAACCCTCGAATGATGCGACGACGTGGTGAAGAATTACAAATGCATGTGTATATTCATTTGATTACAATGTGGTTTTAAGTCTTTTAACAACACTGCTTTTGTGGCACAGGTACCCATAACTTAAAAGAAAAATACAAATAAGTTATCACAAATTTACTGTAAACGAAACGTCGCTTTTCCATCTATACATGGCTCTTATACGTGTAATAATATGTATATATGTACAATTATCGGTTCTGTTTTGTGTAGCAATATTAGATCTCAATAATCAATACGAACTATATCATGTTCATGATGGTGTTACATCAAAATAACTTGAGACAGTATTGTATTATGTAAAGCAATATGTTAGAAGCATAAGGATCTCAAAATGTATTTATTCGAACTACGTATGTAAAATCTAAAATTGAATTACTATTCGCTTTGCTACACACGCATCCTTGTTAGTATGCTGTAATTATAATAACAAGCGTAAACTGTTACGTTCTACGTGCCTATCTAAGCACTTGGTGGCTTAATACTGGTCTATTGAGAAGTTATAACAGTTCACGGTTGTGAATTATTTTTACAAGTAACTTTCACTGTTTTTAATTACGTTACCTCTACTTATCCTATCGACAATATTCATAGTTTCTATGTTAAAATCTGTACTTCGATACTTAGAAAGAAAAAGACATTTAAATCATAATCTCTTCTGTCTATTGTATGAATTACATCTAATTCCCTGATTATAAAAACAAAATATTGCATTATTCATATATAAATTATAATAAAATATTTTACTCACAGTCAGTTGAGAACAGAATATAATTTTTTTAGAGTACAAAAGAAAAAGATAAATATGATTTGAACACTTACAAGGCTATACACTGTCTTAACAAAGCAAGTTAATTAACATAATGTAAGCAATGTATTGTGCCTTTAACAGTTTCTTCACGAAATGAGCAAACAATTCTTTAAATCATGTGTAATGTTTCTTCGATTTAATGTTCAGATCACATCTTTCGCTATTATGATAAACTACAAAATACTTACATGTTCCGCGCTTCACAGAAGTGTCTAATTTATAATTGCTACGCAGTAATGTAAGCAAATCTCTTTCTCTGCTAGATTGAAATCTTTCAAAATTGCATAATTGTTCTAATCGATCGGCGAAATACCATTTTTAATAATTCATTCGCTATATAGTTATTAAAAAAAACTTATATTAATTATACAGTGTTCTTTATACGACAAATCATGATAATAAAGCAGTCTTACAAAAATTGATGCACTAATCACGCACATCTTTGTCCAAAGGCTTTCCTAGTAAATGAAATTTTGTCCTTTAAACAGGAACATCGAGAGTATACTCTTATGAAATCTAGATAAACTAATAGGGAATAATACTTAATTATATATTCCTTATTTCAATAACTTGGTGGTTCAAATGTCCAAGGAATGAAGACTTGTAGTATTTCAAGAAGATCATTGCATTCGCATCTACGCGCATTTTCTCTTCTTGTTGAGATGCATATGTTTGAAGGAATCCTTCTCCTCGTCTCCTGATAAATTTAGAAGTTGATTAAAGCAACAGTCATCAATCGAAACATCACGCTGATTGAAAATCTACGTGTGATACGGCAAGTTAAAGCATCTTACGTTTTGATTTCGCTACTCGGGAACGGGTTAACCGAGTAGAATTTCTCGATTCCGGAAGAGTTGTCTGGGAAGTCTTCTTTTTCAATGGAACTACTTGTTCTACAGCTGGCGTTACCCATTTTGTCTTAACATCGCTGTGTGTACAAAATCGTATTTCATATATTTCATTCTTATTATCTCAAAGTACAAAAAATTCCATCAACGTATACTTACTCTGTTGATTTGGATAATGTCTTATGTCTAAATGCTTGTTTCTCTTTCATCCTTTGAATCACGTTCAGCATAGCGTATGTAGGCAGGGATGGAGGTGGTGGAGACGGAGTTGGTGCGAGTGACGAGGGCCGAGACTGTACATTAACTTTCGCGAGTTTATCCGGATGAACCGCTAATACTGCTTCCCAACAAAATTCTTTCGGTTCAGCTGTAACCTTAGGTTGCATGTTCCGGGTGATGCGTATCTGAAATCAATAATACTCGTTATATAATGGTATAAGTTAAAGTTTAACGTAAAATGTAAAAGATTACCTCGCCATTAACAGGTCTGCAAGGCTTTCTCTCTCTTAAGTATGGTCGTTTTAAGCATATGGGATAAGAAATATTTTCGTTAGATTCTTTTAGATAATATAAACAAGTAGGAACGTCATTTTTTTGTTTCGAATAAGATTGGAATAAACTACGTAGATAGGAATACTTGGGTTTAGTTTCAAATCCCATTTCAGTGATGTACTTCATGTATTCAACGATGGCAGCTAGAGAAACATAGTTATTAGTAAATAATTACTTTTTACGTGAAAGACATAAAATTGTAATCAATTTACCAGGCGGCTTTGTTTCATACGCGAAACATTTCTCCATGAACAATGGTAAATCTGCGAGAAATCTTTCTTTCTGTGCGTGGATTTCTTCTGGATTCAGTGTCAGTGGCAGATTATCATCATTTTCCCAAGGTAATTTTCCACACAACCATTGCAACATATTGTATCCTAAGGTTTCTAAATCACCTCTTCTTGAATGTGCTGTAACATCAACTCGTGGTAAAATAGATGTACGACACAACGATACATGAAATATGTATGAAATTGATAGAACTCACTTCCATGATGTGCATCTCTGGATGTGAATTCTAATGTACCCTCGTGTGCTCTTCTCTCATCGTGAACAAACGGCTTATGTACACCTGCTGCCGTACGGAAGCGGTAAGCCAATCCATAATCAACTAAATACGCTTGAGATTTCTTTTTAACTACACTCCCCTCGTTTAAAGATAACAAAATATTTGATCCTTTAATGTCTGCGTGAGCGTATCCTTGACTATGAATGTATTCTAGTGCGTCTAACTATAAAACGTATAGTACCAAATCGTTAATATTGTGTGTGTTACATTTACATACAGATTACTATAATTATTTGAAAATAAACACCATTTGAACAGCTAGCCTGTTAACAAGTTTCATTGGCAATTTCCTCCCACTTGATACAAACAATTTTCCGATATCGATGCCATATCGTGGAATCACTAAGAATCTATATTTTTCACTGTTGTATACGAGAGAGCCTGATCCTTCGTACGTCGGGACTCCTATTCGTTTCTTCCCTTGCGATTTACACCAGCTTTCAACTAAATATGATAATCACGATGCAAGATATGAATGATATATAGAAATTATTTATCAGAATTAAACGTAAATTACTCACTCATATGTTTGCGAGCTGCTCTTATATAAAAATTCATTTCAACAAACAGCGGACCATTATTATGTGGTTCTATTTTTATCACGTACTTCGCATCTTCTCCAACTGGTACTCCGATGTTATTGGATGCTACAAAACAAAAAACCAATAATATTACTGAGATCTACCTTTTTTTAAAACTAATTTCTTAAAATGCTTGAATTATACCTAAGTATATATCACCAAATCCACCGTATCCTATTGTATGGCCAATCTTCCATTTGTTCTGCGTGATGTCTGTTAATATTAATCCGGGTGGTAATCGTTCAGGTAATTTACACCCTGATGCTGCTCTTCTAACAGGTACTTCTTCAACTCGTCTCGGTGCCATTATAACTATATATAACAATTT
>NW_017145958.1:0-298 GCF_001652005.2 Ceratina calcarata
CACAACACATTCAGAGCGAAATGATCAAAGTTGCCAAAATAATCTTCAACGTAAGCGTTGGTGCCGTCCGCAGGCCTAGCATTCTTACTCGACAATCCAGCTTGAAATTTCATTGTCTTTAATCCCGTTCTAATTGCTAGTAATCCAAGGGCAACCACCACCGTTAACATACCGGTTGTTAAATCTAATGACATTGATTGAAGGGCAGCGCTAATGGCAGCGCCTAATGAGTTCCATGGCAGAACTCCGTCCTGAACCCTGGCAAATATCAGATAAACTTGCTTTAATAATACAATAG
>NW_017145959.1:0-298 GCF_001652005.2 Ceratina calcarata
TGCAACTTTTAATATACAGTATAGATGTTCTTTATATTTTCTGTACTTTCAATCTTCCTATAAGTGGATCGTATCTATATTCTAATTATAACACGTTTAGTGAAATCTTCTAAGGATGTGAATAAACATATGGAAAGTTATTTACATGAAAAATCAAAGGAAATTTTCTTATGTCTCTTTAGATCGCCGTTTTTTGTGTACTTGTAGAAAATATAAATTGATGATATTGCACATTGTAAAAACGAAAAAATATTTCTATATTTGGATTGCATTTTGTTAAATCTGTTTATAACACTTT
>NW_017145960.1:0-298 GCF_001652005.2 Ceratina calcarata
CTTTATACTCTACTTCTAAAATTTAAACTCTTTGTACTCTACTTCTAAAATTTAAACTCTTAAAACCTGAAAATAAAACCTGAAAATAAGACCTGAAAAATAAAACATACTCACCCTTAAATACTCTTTAATCTTTCACAAAATCACAAGAACACAAAACCTTCTAAGCAGGGTTTCTTCACGCAATGGAAGCGTGCCCTGGGCCCATAACCTGTTGAATTCTTGAATTTGGAAGGCGTATAAATAAAACAATTTATTCATATATATGTACTCTCTTTATAATCTCTTAATATTACTC
>NW_017145961.1:0-298 GCF_001652005.2 Ceratina calcarata
TCACGCAGTTAGGCATGCGTGTCACAACACACTTATTCTGATCAATACACTATTTATCCTTTATATGGAAAACAGTTTAATGAACCTGATTCGAAATTATATCAAGTGCAAATTTATGCTACGCACGACCGCATGCTGCAAGAATCACGGCGGAAAAACTACACCAGTTGGGATGAGAAGTTCTCCCACAACTTTCACATTTCTCCTGATATTGTTTCGTTCCTTGCAAAATTTTCTTCTTGAAAAACATTTCAATAATGAAGAGTGCCTCAAAAACGCCTTGACCGAATTTTTTTAA
>NW_017145962.1:0-298 GCF_001652005.2 Ceratina calcarata
CTCTGTTAATCAATCCTTCCGCACACCTCAATACAGCCACAACTTCCGCCTGATACACCGTGGCAAATTTCCCTAAGTACTCAGATCCATTCTCGCCTGACGACCCCGAAACCCATGCACATCCAGTAACATTCTCCTCGTCCTTACTACCGTCCGTAAACCACTCGTTCCATCCTGTAAACCCTTCCAACTTGTCATTCTTCCACTCATCCCTCTCAGGAATCATCGTGCGAAATCTTCTCTCAAATCGAAACGTCAAACTGATCTTGTCCGTTGCAGAATCCAGAATCATTAACAA
>NW_017145963.1:0-298 GCF_001652005.2 Ceratina calcarata
ATTTTATACAGTGTGTATAATAGAGAAAAATTTAAGTTGATCAATAAAAAATGTCTATTACTGCATCCACAGTACATTGATACTTGGTTTTATTTTCAAATTTGTAAATTATATAAATTTCTAAGTAATAAGTGCAATAATAAAAAAGCGAAATACAGTAACATATGTGAATAAATCTCATAATCTGTAGAAATGTAATGAAAGAAATGTAATAAAATAAATATCGATAAAAGAATATTCTTATATAAGAAGTCGATTCAAGAAAAGCGTTGGGAATCCCAGTTTTATAGGATATACA
>NW_017145964.1:0-298 GCF_001652005.2 Ceratina calcarata
AGAGTGATGTGATATAACCCAGTGCGACTCTAACGTTATGTGCTCTTTGTAAAGTGCGTCGTGGCGGCGTGGCCGCATGGAAATATCCATGCTTACTTACGTGCATTGAGCAAAAAATGGATTCTCAGATTCAGAGGACGAACAAAGTAAAAATCAAAGGAAAAGTCAAAGGAAAAGTATACCCTCTGCCAACTACGGAATTCAAGGTTAGCTTTCCGATTTATTTTTGCGCTCCGCTATTTGTCTCTCATTGGCGTATCTCTTTCATTTTCGAGCAGTCAAAAAACATAATTTGAAC
>NW_017145965.1:0-298 GCF_001652005.2 Ceratina calcarata
TGCTCAACGAGACGGTATGTTGCGTTCACCGCTCACTGCGTGTTGCACCTTGTAAAGGTGAAGGGTCCGGAACGCGAACCTCAAGTCTCGGCCCTATGTTAAGCCGAATCAACCTACCGTCCAGACCAAGACCCGAAGTGGTGAGCTGCAGTTGTCATGCCACGACTGCCGAAACCGTCATAATGGAGAGTATCGTCTAAAAGACAAAATTACCCACTGATGAAACGCAACACAATTGTGCATGGGCACCTGTCACAAATACGGTTCGTTTTCGCTCTCCCGCGAACTCGGTGGTTGC
>NW_017145966.1:0-298 GCF_001652005.2 Ceratina calcarata
CCTCCATTGCAATAGCTTGCGTGGATAGGATGATTGCTCCGGCCAAAATTATGGTGTGGGTGGCCATTCCGTGTGGGTTGCAAGTGTATTTTAACAATTTTGTCTGTTGGTGTGTATAACGGCGAGTGCTCGCGAGCGCGAGGTTTTGTGTTCGAAATTATGGGCCATGCCTGGGCACCGGGATTTCTAGATAAAGCATCGGCGTTCGAATTTACACGGCCGGGTTTGTAGAGGATCCCATAATCGTAATCGGCCAGAAGAATTCTCCAGCGAGCTAATCGGGAGACTGGATCCTTGA
>NW_017145967.1:0-298 GCF_001652005.2 Ceratina calcarata
TTTACGTAGTGCGCATTTCTTAGCGCGAAGTATTGCGTCTTATTAAAACGTTGTGTTTCGAAGTGACACGTGTACGTTGAAACATGATCCAGTTCGACATTTTTTTTCGGACTCTGCACTTTTTAGACCCCGGTAAATGAATCATGCCATGGAAGAGCTACTTTTCACAAAATTAGAACACCTCACATATTTAATACTAAAACTGTGTCCTTCGAATTAACATGTGTGCGTTAAAATGTTAGCGTGAGGGTCTGCCAATAATAAATAAAATGCTTGATCTGCAAAATATTGTCTTGGT
>NW_017145968.1:0-1073 GCF_001652005.2 Ceratina calcarata
GCGAGGTTGAAAGAGTTCGTTGAACAAGCGGCTGTGATCGTACAAGAGCTCGATTCAAAAGCCTCTGTGCCGTAAGCTTCGCTCGTTTTCACGCGCCGCGAGCGAAATTCGCGTCGTTAACGGATCGCGCGGCGACCAATTCGATGAGGATGTTGCACCGCGATGAGGCCCGGCGTGAAAGAAGACGCGCAGGACACGGAATCGTTTTTCGTGAAAAGGAATACCGGGCGACAAACCTCGGTCGCACGCGACGTTTAATTGAAAGGCACTAGCGCGTAAAATAGTTGCATTAAGCGACTGTCTAAATGGCGGATGGGGGAGGTGCGTCTTTTTGAATTGCGCGGTCAGACTTTTTGAGACGAAGGAGGAGAAGTCAGCACGTATCAAAAGTATATCGGGGAAGAATGGACCGGGGGAAGAATGAAAGCGTTCCGCGGAACGTTAATGCGCGGTAGCTAAGCGCAGCTGAAAACCGGCTCGCGAAACATCGGCCTGAGCGCACTCGCTTTTCAATTCCGTTCCATCCCCCCCCCCCCCATCCTCCTCCTCTGTCTCTCTCTTACTTTTTAAACGTCGTCCAGCCAGCCGGCGGATAATTATTATTCCCGCGGCATTCATCGTAACCGGAGATCGCGACAGTCACTTTTCATACGATACGCGTCGCTGCCTTCGCGACTTCTGTCGAATTTAATCAAAACGGGAACGAAAGAGGCGTATTCATCGACAAACCGTTTTTTTCAACCGCGCGTCCAAAGAGCGGCAAAGGATGTAATTGCAAAAAAAAATATTCTGTTTAGATTATTTTTCTCGCGAAGTTCGAGTTTCCTATTTTCCGATCGCGTGCCGCCTCGTAATGCCAAGTACAGAACTGAGATTTGCATCGAATGACGAATCATTTTCACTTTCTATAGACCAGGGCTTCTTAAACTTTTGTCATTCACGACCCCATTTATGATTGCGAGTTTCTTGAAACATACAAAAATCTTGTAAAAAACATTGTATAAGCACTTACAAACAAAAGTTTTTTACAAAAAGAGGGGTTCCTTTTTTTTGGAATAAAAAAAATTAAACTT
>NW_017145968.1:1516-2261 GCF_001652005.2 Ceratina calcarata
TTTATATTATTTACAGTCATATAACAAGTTATTAGTAAATGTTAACAATAAAAATAATTTACTTCACTTGGGAAAAAAAATAATTTATGCATTATTATTTGTACATTTGCCCAAAAGCAGTCAAAATTACTTTCTTGGGCAATCTAGTGTTAAACGTTCATGGTTCAAGTCGATTATTATCAAAAGTGTATTATAATGTTCATTGATTCTGTTATAGAATTCATAAAAATAAACGTGGATACATTAATTATTAATTAATTTTACAAATTTAAATTAATACAAAAACTTCATTCGTTCAGGTTTTATTGAAACAAGAAATTCATTTACCTACGAAATTGTGATCGATTGTCAGTATAAACTAAGGGAGGACACCCTGTACGGCGCGAGCACGTATCTGATTCGCTTCTCTGGTTTTTCTTTTTTTTTTTTTTATAGAAGTTCAGTCGGTTGCCTCGATTGGCCGAACTCTAATCACCAGGGAACGCTCTTACCGTTCGACCCTCCCCTCGTAGAAAATCCCTTAGCCCGTTTCTCTTCCCCGCCGAGCGAGCTGACAATTTTCGTGAACCCCGGCGTCACGATAAATCCCCGCCGCGCCGGAAGAGTTCATTTCGAAAGTTTTTCCAACCGTATCCCGTAGAATATACTCGATCCCTGGTTTCCGGGTGCCCTGAGATAACAACTTAACCCGCCCACTGCTGTTATTCGAACCTGGCTACGTCACGACGTTCACTCGGAAAGGTTA
>NW_017145969.1:0-298 GCF_001652005.2 Ceratina calcarata
TGTAAAAATTGTAAGAAGGTAGGGCACTTAGCCAAAGTTTGTACCAAAGAGCATTCGCAAAATTTTGTAGTGGATATAAGTAGTACAAATTATGAATATTACGATAATGGCTATCAGGGAGTTAGTCCAGCGTCAGCGCGTAATAGCGATCTAGACTTATTTGAGTTAAGAGATAGTAACTCGGGTCCTATGACTATTAGTTTGAAAGTTGAAGGTCAACGGGTCATATGGGAACTAGACAGCGGCGCGTCTAGAACGGTTATTCCGTTTTGGCTTTATAACAAGAATTTTAAGTACA
>NW_017145970.1:0-298 GCF_001652005.2 Ceratina calcarata
ATTGTTACTAGCTGTATAGCTAGGAGACAAAATTCAAAATGAGTAATAAGTCTACGTCTTGTTTTTCAATGCTCGATATGACATTTATACTGTTGGATTTTCTTTTAAGTTTGACACGTCAAAATAAAAAGAGTTTTAATGTACTACACATATCTCAATTGATTTTGCGTTGCTCGTTGTGCCATCTAGCGTTCGTGGCCGCGAAAGTGCTTGGCTCCAATATTCAATTATTGTAAATTTTTTATTACTACCTCTACTACAATTAGTGTAATACTCATTATACATACCTATGTATACT
>NW_017145971.1:0-298 GCF_001652005.2 Ceratina calcarata
AAAAGAGTTAAAAATAATGGAAATACAATTGTGATAATAATTTGTTTATTGACAAAGAAAACTGTCGATAGTTACATAATTTTCCTTGGAAAACTAACAGACAGGTTTGAATCACTAACGTGATAATAATCACACTTTCTTATCTGTGCTCGAAGACCTGGATTGGAGTCGATAAGACAAGCCGTATAAACTCTAATCGTTAAGACAATTTTCCTCATACTTGACGTGCAGGAATGATTTTAGAGAAACGATTGCATCTGTGAACTTATGTTCAAATGTGTTAAAATTCTTAAAACAT
>NW_017145972.1:0-298 GCF_001652005.2 Ceratina calcarata
TTAATGACGAGAGAGGTATTGCATTAGCAGATTGGATAAATAGTAACGATATTCGATATAGAGTTAACCTGTTTCACTCAATCACTCCCTCTTTTCCGCGAAACGAATCTTATATAGACCTAGTGTTAGCAGATGCAAGACTTGAGTTCAAAAATGCGTATAACAATAAATTGCGTACGTTGTCATTAAACAGTGACCACATGGCGTTAGCCGCAGACATAAGGATACCGTGTGAAAAAGTCACGCTCTCGTATGACGACAAAGCAATTTATGATTATACACATGCAAAATGGGATAA
>NW_017145973.1:0-298 GCF_001652005.2 Ceratina calcarata
GCGTCCCGCGATCTACGGTCGATTCGGTGTTTGTCGAGCAAACCGCCGGCGAACTAGGACTCTACGTTTCTCGTGTTTTACCAATCGACCTGAGATCGGAGCAGCCTCGCTCGTATGATCCCGGACTCGTCAAGCCGCACCGCTTGGAAGGACAAGGACGACGGCACGACTCGACTTTCCTCTTTTCCCTCTCGCGCGACTCGACCCTTCGCGAGACAGACAGGTGAGTAAGAGAGAGAGAGTGAGAGAGGGAGAGACCGAACCGACTGGTCCGGACTCTCGAGGAACCGGTGATTTT
>NW_017145974.1:0-298 GCF_001652005.2 Ceratina calcarata
CACATGTGTCTTTTAAATCAATTATTATTTTACGTTACGAACGAAATATTAATTATTATTAATTTTTAGTATTTTACCAATTACTAATTTATGTAATATTTTGTTCGGGAAACCGACTGGCACCACCACGGCGACATAGATCGATCTGTCTTTCCTGGTAAACTGTTTATTTTCACGGCACTACTTTTCCTTTCCTCTGTACTTCTCTGGCTCTGGTCTGCTCGTCTACTCAAGGGTGGGGGATGGTGGTGGTTACACAATTTTACATAATTATGTTGAAAAATTTTTTTTATTATGG
>NW_017145975.1:0-298 GCF_001652005.2 Ceratina calcarata
CTACATGTGTGTAGCAAAAAATTAAAAAGAATTCCTATTCGACGGAGTCTAAAATAAAAAGAACATGATTTTTAACTTTATAATCCGGGTCTCTGATATCAACTAGATCTCTGATATTTTTGAGAAGTCTTAATCCAATTTAAAAAATGGCAGATTTTCACAACTTTCACAGTAGAGATAAATTGAAGAACTTTTATATGCTTCGATGTGTCTAACTTTTTTAAATTTGCACCGATTTTGAAGAAACTTTGTACGTGCTTAGTCGTTCATGTATTGCTTATCTACAAACGGGATGTTC
>NW_017145976.1:0-298 GCF_001652005.2 Ceratina calcarata
TAATAGCACAGTTAAAAATGGCAGGGATACTGGGATGGACGACAGGATCAGGAATAAGACACAAAATTGAAGGAAAAAAAATATGCAAAATGTGCAATAAAGATGAAATCGAAAACAGAATACATATAATGTGCAATTGTCTCATTTATGAGGGAATTAGACGAATATCTATAAAAGAGGGGGTGTGATTGGAAATAATCAAAGCAGTCAATGAAAAACAAATTTGGAACCTCACAACCTTTATTAAAAATAGTTTATAAAACTGAGAGGATTTTGTTTAGAAGAATAGTCTATATAG
>NW_017145977.1:0-298 GCF_001652005.2 Ceratina calcarata
ATATAACTGTTCTGATTTAGGTGGAATCCCTTATGGAAGTGTGTCTGGGATGGTGGCAAAGTATCCAGGATTTACTCAGCAGCAGTTAAGCACCGTTCACGCCAGCCAATTAACCAGATTAGTGCCTGTGCAGCCATTACTCGTCGGCCATAATTCCCAAACCGCAAATTTAGTAACCGTGAGGGCGCAGCAGATTTACAACCCAAGTGTCATAAACCTATCAGGATAATAACTGTAATTAGTTGAAATTATATCTTATTGTTATAAAGACGTTGTTTAACTAAGAATCCTTTTAAAG
>NW_017145979.1:0-1040 GCF_001652005.2 Ceratina calcarata
AGAGAGAGAGAGAGAAAGAGACTTCCTCAGTTTTTCTATGTGACACCTGATCATCTTACGTAGGTAGGACGCTTATGAAGCTGGGATCGCGCGCAGAATGTTAACAATTTCCAACGGAAACGATTTTTCCACCGAAGAAAATCTCCGCCTCGCGCGTTGCGCAATCCCGTGGAATTTGAAGTAACTATACGAGCGCTAATACCATTTTCTTTTTAAACGACAATCGTGTAACAAAAAGTAAGAACGGAAGGAGTCGAGTATGTTCCATCGAGATAGAACAAAATCAAACAATCGGTCGAAGCCCGGCGGCGTTGCGCAATACCGAGAAAACATTATTTAGGAGATCTGCTGATAGTATTAAAAACAAGACCTTTCGCTTTGTTTTATAAAAGTTACATAAGCGAAAGCCTGACGCGAGCCGACGGAACGACGACACGCCGCCGCGGGGACCGGACGGCACGACGAACGACGTACACACCGACTCGGCGTGTCCCGGTGTGTACCGTAGGGGATCGGTAGGTGTGCACCGGTACACGCCGCGCGGATCGAGAGAGGATGAAAAGAGAAAGCGAGAAAGAGGTGAGCATAAACCTGTTTAAGAGACAATAGCGGAAATTGTTGTTGCCACAGTTTTTTTCCCCGTCCAAGTATGATCAGTTTAGAGGATTGGCGACAGTCTCGCTTAACGTCGCACGACCCCTAAAAACTTGACTAACGACGGAGCATTTAAATTTTAACAGCTGTCCGGCAGCAAGCTGATAAAACACCGTGCAAAATTTTAGAAACTTCACACCTGTTCACGTGTCGCATTTTACTTTTTTTTTCTTTTATCATAGATTCGTTGTGTCACGTCCTGCTGATCGAATTTATTAGGAACGCTATTTTGCATAATTGCTGATTTCTTTAACATTAGATTGCCCAAGGAAGTGATTTTGACTGCTTTTGGGCAAATGTACAAATAATAATGCATAAATTATTTTTTTTCCCAAGTAAAGTAAATTTGTTTTTATTGTTAACATTTACTAATAACTTGTTATATG
>NW_017145979.1:1338-2416 GCF_001652005.2 Ceratina calcarata
TAGACCACTTTCATAATTATGGGCACATATGGACTTCATACATTTACTGAGAATGCAAGAGTCACTTATAATGCTGGAAAATATAGTAAGTATCAAAATTGATGTACTTCTTATATGATAAGAAAAATGCCTATTTATTATTATTATTATTTAATTAAAATTTGCAGTCTAATTACATAGTAGAAAAATCATTTTGCTGAATATTATGCTTTTCTACAAAAACCGTTATTTTTCATAGATAGAGCAATTCTGCTTCCGGATTCGTTTCGGATATTAGATTTACCATAATAGATATTATTATGAGAGAAATCTAATCGATTTACTGCGAGTACCAAGTGGGCTGTGTTTCGGTGATAAAAACCTAAATGCAGGTTTTACTCGTTTATTACTGGTTGAACTTACCTGTTTCGTTGAACATTGCGGCTAGACACCGGCGGTATCGCATTTCCGGTGGCGTTGGCTCCATTGTTACTGACATTACGGGTGTTACGTTCATCGGCTGAGGTCCTGGGCAGTCTAGGACTTCCAGCGAACACGACACCCAGTAGGCATATGGCAAGTATTACGATTTCTCTCATGATCGAGGAGAATCGAAGGGGATATAAGAATCACGTGAAACAATGAAAGGAAGGAATCGAAGAAGAGTTAGGAAGAAACTATCAACGCTATTTGATGAAATCACGTATCCAACATTCACTATCGACGATTCACTTTACGTTCAATTATTATTACTAACCCGTGGCTCGCAAGTTCTTCTTCCTCTTTTTAATCGGAACATCCATTTACCGTTAATTAAACGAACGAGTTCTTCCGTCGCGCACGTCTTCAATGCGAGAATTACAAATTGTCCTCTGCTGTTTTTCCCCGATTGGGACTCGAGTCACGGATCGCTCCGCGACGAAAACAGCTGTTACGACGAGCAACACGACAAGATTTTCCTTTAAAAATCATTCATCTGGTCGGGACGATTGGCTCGTTAGAAAACGAGCGTTGAGAGTAGTCTTGCCACACTTAAATCCTGTTTCGTGTAATATGTTAATCCTCCGCACGGTACGACGTAAGATGAGATAACAAGGCT
>NW_017145981.1:0-298 GCF_001652005.2 Ceratina calcarata
CCAAAGACTGTACATTCATTGGTCCACAAATATCTGAATGAACCAATCCTAGTACTTACTTTTCTCGGTTTTCCGACCTTCCAAATGGTTGCACGTGGATTTTACATTTGGCACATATCTCACAGTCGAATTGTTCATCGTTGGTATATACGTTTACACCTTTAATCATATTACTGTTTACCATTCGCTTAAGATCACTCATATTTACATGACCATATCTCTGATGCCATCTAAGCAAATCATTTTTGTTTTTGGTTATCAAAGCTCGATTCACATCTTCATCGATGCGATATAGCCC
>NW_017145982.1:0-298 GCF_001652005.2 Ceratina calcarata
AACGTGTATGCAGTAGATTAGACCAATCGTAGTCAGACATTCCTTTCGTAAGTCTGCACGATCGTAAAAGGATGTTGAAATTTCATTCGACCTGCACTTTCAACAAATATTAAAGCTAATAATTCAGCTACATCACGAATTATTATTAAAAATCGGTGCATTAATAAAAATTGACTTTTTATATAAAATTTGGCAAATGGCCCACTTGCATTTGATCAATAATTATGCACGTATGTAACAGACGTTATATCGGATCGTGAGTCTGTAGTAATGGTACAAAACAGTGATTCTCAACCAC
>NW_017145983.1:0-298 GCF_001652005.2 Ceratina calcarata
TAGACCGGTTGCGCGTTTACGCTGGGACGGAGACAGTATGCTCAGTCACAAATTTATGTGTGTTAGGGATAGGTGGCCCTAACAAGGAGTCCGGAGGAGAAATGGATATTTCAATAAATTTACGCAAAGTTTTCATCAAAAAGAACCCCAATTTATTATACTCAAAGAAAACCCGAGCACCAATACAAAATTAGAATTCAAAATTAGAAAAAATCCAAAAGAGCAATTGAGAACGAGGAGCCCGACGACGCACAGTGGTCCGAAACCGTCAAAACGCGGACTAAATTCATGAAACTGC
>NW_017145984.1:0-298 GCF_001652005.2 Ceratina calcarata
AGACTGCCATTACTAGAATGAACTTAAATTCATATAACATACAGTCATGACGAGTGCAGCTAAAATTATGAAAGATAGTCATGACACGTAATTACGTACGCAATTTAACAGCGAGTAAGGACATGGAAAAAAATATAAAGGAAAGATAAGAAAAAACAATATATAATTCGAAGATCTATTTAATTATAATTCTGCTTCTATTTAATTATAATTGCTTCAACGAATTGCAGATACATCGTTCCTCATGTAATGCTATGAACGTCTTAATTTTTTTTCTTAAAGGAGAGAACTGTAATAC
>NW_017145985.1:0-298 GCF_001652005.2 Ceratina calcarata
ATGGGAATTTCTTCTCCGATTCTCGACGTGGAGAAAATTACTCCGCGTCACCGCCCATTGTATTTGATTTTACCGAATACTCAAGGGTGAAAGCATACGTGGCGAGTCCGTTCCACTCGATGCGTCGGAAATAAATGACGCCACGACCAGAATCGTGCTGTACATGCAACGAATGCAGTTTAAGGAGGAGTGGAGCTGCTTAAAATAGCAGCGTCCGATTCCTTCCAGATCGCGATTGCGAATGCTGCACCCGTTCTTAGACGAAGACGAAGTGTTGAGAGTCGGAGGTAGATTGGAA
>NW_017145986.1:0-298 GCF_001652005.2 Ceratina calcarata
CGCGCCAGAGTCGAAGCGTGACCCCGCCTTCTCCTTCGCGTAGTCCGATAGACATCGAGTCTCCTTACGATAGTTCGCGTAGTCCGACAGACATCGAGTCTGCTTACGATAGTTCGCGTAGTCCGATAGACGTAGAGTCTCCTAGCAATAGTTTGCGTAATTCGATAGTATTACTTCGGAATTTAGAGTTTAACGCGTATAGTATTAACTGTACATAATCGCGCATTGTGATAAGTCTTATTGTTTTGTAGAGGCCCAGTGGCAAGGCCACCCGCCGGACCTTCCGCGCCACCTGCCG
>NW_017145987.1:0-298 GCF_001652005.2 Ceratina calcarata
ACCAAAGAGAGTAGCGAGCCTCAAACGACGAAAAAGCACAACGAACGGCGATAAGAGACATTTTACGCACACTGCCCTAGAATAGATCTCGAAAACCGGAAGGCGTACAGACACCGGTTCTGGTCCATCGGATAGTTTGAGATCTTCTGAACAAAAGTGTTGCTTATGGATAGAACACTGGAAAACCAACCGGAACGGAGATACAGAGCATTTTAGACACCAGACACCAAAAGACGGCTGGATGGCCAACAGGAGCACGAGTATCGACCCCGATCCACCGAACGACTCGTAATTACGC
>NW_017145988.1:0-298 GCF_001652005.2 Ceratina calcarata
CGGTAGAACAATACTACAATAAAAGAATTGTATTTCAAGCATTAAAAAAAAATTCATTAAAGTTTAATCCTACTGTTTTCTGGAATTTTATGAGATATAAGCGGAAAATTGTTTTTTCTCATCTAGTCCGTTTCTACGTACGCAGGTATCTTAGGGGACAACACCTTTCACAGGGTTAGTAAAGTTCTTTCCGAAACCTGTTCTTGTTTTGTCGAAGGAATCGACGCGCTGACTAGCTTCCTTTTCCAAACTTATTTACATATTTATGTAAACGTACGTAGGCACATGCGTGTGACTC
>NW_017145989.1:0-298 GCF_001652005.2 Ceratina calcarata
CAAAAATTCCAAGGGATTGCGCAGTAATTCACATTATGAGGGAAGAAGGATGCGAGTTAGACTACGGAGAAATCATGAGAAACGCGCGCGAAAACATAAATATTCAAGAGCTAGGAATTGAAGGGGTGAGGCCGAGATCGTCCCTAAACGGGGGACTCATCCTGGAAGTTTCAGGAAAAGAGAAGGAACCGAACACCGAAACCCTCGCAAAGAAAATGGCAGAGTTACTAGAAGGAAAGAAGATCAGAGTAACCTGCCCGAAAAAATGGAAAGAGGTCATCGTAGTAGGAATGGACCA
>NW_017145990.1:0-1685 GCF_001652005.2 Ceratina calcarata
ATGTTAGATCTGAATTCGTGAAATGACAAAACTATCGCAAATGCTTAAAAAAATGGCTAGTCGATACATCTAAAAAGATGGCCAAGTCTCAGACTCAAGTCATAGCTACGGAGGGAAGAGTTTTACGACACCCTCACGTGTCTTCCATGTTGCCACACCTCGTAGACCTTCTCTAAATTCTTCCGGTTGTCTTACATTACATAAATTTAGCAATTTCGAGAGATTGTAAATATAAAAGTGTCTCAAGTCGAGCACACGTTTTGGTCGAATAGTGAGCGACGATTCAGAAACAAGGCTCGTCATCGCGATCTTTACAAATGGTTTTGGCGTCGGGGAAGCAGACAGTACGGGCCTCGCGAGCACGCAAGCAGGCAAGTCGCGGAATGGTGCAGCGAATTGGAACTCGGCCAAATATTTATACACAACGCGCCCAACACCGCGAACACTGTTGCTTCATCAAGCACCAGCGTTACATTATAGCCAATATTTAACGGGTGTGTATAATAAAATCTCCGATCGTTGAACCAGTGAATATAAAATCGGTTTAAAAGTTCATGCGGTTTTCGTCCGCCCAGCCCAGATTACATGCGATCTACTATAAACCGAAGTTAATTGGTCTCCTCGTTACACTCGGATGGTCGTCGAGTTTCAGAGGAAAATAATTCTCTTCGGCGCAGCTTTATTACGCAACATCTTAGTGTATTTATTCCACTGTCCAGGTGCCTGTTAATGAATAATCCAACTTGATTGCATCCGACAACGTCGTATCGTGCGAGGCGAGAATAAGTGTTTAGCTACGCGGAAACGCGTTATTGTCAGGCGTATTTTTAATTTACACTGAGTACCGCGGATCAGAATGTATTATTCTCCGTCAGACTCGGCCACAAGGAAAGCCTTTCAAGCGTCATCAATTATTACATGGTTGGAAAATCCACTTCGCGTAACGGAGATGGAAGGTCAGTTGATCGTAGAATTTACTTATAATACGCAGCTGTCGATCGTATGCATTGGCAATTAGTAATTTTCAACTGACGCGAACGACCATCTCGAAATAAATATAAACAACCTTTTCGCTGTAAAAAGAGCATCGGTTTAATGAATTTGACGACAGCCGGCTGGTTCAATTCCTGGGCAGCGTGAAGGGGGCGGGAATTAATGTAACAGTTGGCACGGGAACTCCGAGTTTCGTCCAGGAATTCTGTCGTAAAACAATATGAGCGGCGGATTTAATAAGAGAAAACTCGGCCAAACAGGAAAGATGACTCAAGCGACGCACGAAATCACGATGACACCGCGGCGTCCGTTGATAGATCGAATTATTGTGGCTCGCTAAGAGCGCCGGTTGGAAATTCTGCCAAACACAATAGTCGGGACGTTAGAAACGACAAAACGGTGTGACGCTGAACGGTTTAATTACGGCAATTAGTCGAAAGACACGATGATGGCAACGGATAAGTTATTGCCCCGATAATTGCTAAGATGTTACTAAACTATTATCGTTTTTGTTTCCCTCCATTTTTCATTCCCGCTTTCAGTATCGTTCTCTTGCTTCTACTAGCATGCCTTCATACAATGTGTCCTCTTATATCAACTTGACGTCTGGAACTCACTCTTTGAAAGACCGTGATGTCACTTTTGTAATGAGTGAGCAACGTCATAAATTACCATAATACGATGTCATGATT
>NW_017145990.1:2453-3376 GCF_001652005.2 Ceratina calcarata
ATTTTATTGTTGTATTGTAAACAGACCTATAGATCATTACCGGTGGATTATTCATGTTTCTAGAATGGAGCTACTAGATACTTAAAACAGATACTGATTATTAAATGATATACACGATGAGCCAATAAAGAGTACTATACGTATACGACAACTTGTTGTTTTATGATTTTATTAAAACATGCTGTGTACGAAATTGTTATATGATGGAAGTCATTAAATGAGTTTTGATAAATTCAAGTCTATTTTTCTCGACGTGTATAATAAAATTAATGACCAGTGAATAATTTTAAATAATATTCTTTACTGATTCACCCTGTATAAAACCCTGACAATAGAATCTGCTCAGTTGAATTATTCTGTTTTATAATTTAAAACAGTATCACGTACGATATTATTTTTCACCACGAAATAATGGAAAACAGAGTTGGTAAAAGTTTCGCCGGTATTAAAAAGTGGCGACGACAACAGCCCTTCATGGCTCGATAATATATTAATGAACGTCAATTTACGTAGCAGCTGCTCACATCGCACTTCAATGGCGGATTTTTCACGGGAGGAAAATTGATTTGCAAAGTAACCCGCCACGCGGGATACTAAAAACAGAAGCGATGATCGATTTATCGATGTTTTCGCCCTGCAACCGAAGCACATCGCGAATGCTCCTGTTAGCCGTACATTTGACGCATCGCATCGCATCCTATCGCTTCGTTTTTCACTCGCGCTTGCATTTAATCAACGGTAACATGTTCACTGTCCGAATTTTATGCCCTGTTATGGCCCAACAAAACGGGTGTACCGTTTTCTTTTTATTATTATAATACTGCTTCAGCATTATGTATCTGATAAAAATATGAATATAAAATTTAATGGACAGTGTATAATTATGATATGAATAGTCAATCTTTATTACAATACGTATCATT
>NW_017145991.1:0-298 GCF_001652005.2 Ceratina calcarata
TTATTGTTAAAACTCTGCTAATTAACGGTTCACGATCTTTTCCGGAAGAACCGAAAGGAGTACCGCCCACCGTTCCACGGTTCGTTATCGAGAACCGTATTTTCGTAGAAGACTGTACCGGAGTTTCGCGGTGAAAGAGATTTCCGGACTCCTTTCAATGAACGGCCAACATTCTCATTGTGAGAAAATATATTTCACACGACGATGATCATCGTTTCTCTCGTTTTTGTTAGTTTAATTAGGCATCGTCCAAAAATTCTCGTCTTCACTGTTATTATTAGTTCGCAAACTCATATGC
>NW_017145992.1:0-298 GCF_001652005.2 Ceratina calcarata
ATAATCATCTGTGCAGTCAATTTCTTTTTCAAGTGCTACAATGTTTTAATATTGATCGCATATAGCATGCTAATATCAAACTAGTGTCAATGCAGCTGATAATAAATAAAATTATGTATTTGTTCGCTTGTAATATTAATATACATTATATGTAAATTTTTTACTATCGTATATAGTATATCATAAAAATTACTTTACAAGATTGCTAATCCTTTATACCACAGCTTTAACACGGGGCTAGGGCGACAGGCGGTGTTCATAAGCGGATGTTATCCTGTCCGATAAGGCAAGGAAACTG
>NW_017145993.1:0-298 GCF_001652005.2 Ceratina calcarata
ATGAAAAAAGTTTACTTGTTAACATTCAATTGGTTTCTAAACAATAAAAATTGATGGAATTTGTTATATTGTTTATATAAGTAGTTTCCTATCATAAATTTTTGCCAGTGAATTTTGCAGGCTTTTAACTCTAAAAAATTATGAATTTAGGATACAAAATTTAACTGAAAATCGACACTCACTATGCTCTGATGGTTAAAAATGTAGAAATAGGATAAAACTCTTACAATTAGCATATAACATTACTATATCATAGAAGTTTTCTTTGGGTTGTTGCTGATTACCATAAGAGTACATG
>NW_017145994.1:0-298 GCF_001652005.2 Ceratina calcarata
CTGACCATACGAATACACATGATCTTCATCCGTCCAATTGCTCCGTTTCTTCAAACATTCGCACCTCATTCACCCAAGTCTATGCATTTTTATGTAAAAATAGCATGAAAAATTAGCAAACTGTACTAACACTAGAACTACCCACGATTGACGTATACGTGCATCCATGGAGAGCTAAAAATGGCTGAAAAGTCATAAGAGACATAGCAATTTTTACGTTTTATTAGTGAAAATTATATAACAAATTGATAATGATAATAATGATAATTTAATAAAAATAATTTTCAAAATAATTATG
>NW_017145995.1:0-298 GCF_001652005.2 Ceratina calcarata
CAGCTATGGAGATTAGAATTTATTAATTAATAAATTCTGATTAATAAATGAATGAAAATGAATATTGGCATTTTTATTTCATGCACTTTGACCAAATTATTAATCTCAGTTTTCAATGTCCAATTTTTTAGCCAAGTACTATACTCGTGTTCCAGAGAGTCTAGGACCGTTTCACGCAACTTGGAATGTGGTGAGGGTCGCAGCGAACTCCCTCTACACGGTAAAACGGGCAGAACGATCAAAAGCTGAACTGTGCCCAGTCCTAGACTCTCGGGACCACGAGCGTATATCTCAAATC
>NW_017145996.1:0-298 GCF_001652005.2 Ceratina calcarata
AAAAGAGGAAAATACTTACATATCGACTGGTTCTTTTATTATTATATTTTAATTACTCTTATACAACTATGACTGTTAATCATCTCATCTTATTATATGACATATTAACTTTACACTCTATGATATCATCTTAATATTTTAATTTTATTTATAATACAATGTCAACACGTAGCGTACCTCTTACCCGTAACAAAATGTAGAAGATGATTAATATACATACTCAGCTGTCACCTGAAAAATACATACCTGTATATATCCTGTGTTATCCTAACCTAACCTAATTGTTATTTGTCCGTTA
>NW_017145997.1:0-298 GCF_001652005.2 Ceratina calcarata
ATCCTTCAAAATAAATTTCAAAGTAAACCTTGAACTTTAATAATTTGCCTTCTAAATGATTAACTTGTGTTTTTCGATGTTTCTATACACTACGTCACTAAATTTTGTATAAAACTCGAATTACTTACAGAACACGATTCACAGACGATGCAACTTGAGTTATCGAGAGAGTAAGGTGAAAGAGATTAGACGGATGGAGATGCCGGTGAGAGGAGTGGCACGCGGACTAAGAAACACGAGGCCTCTGGAGCTGGAGCGCTACTAAACAACTGACTTTTATGCTGGAAGCTCGATGAGA
>NW_017145998.1:0-298 GCF_001652005.2 Ceratina calcarata
AAGCATAGTAAATATTAATGCAACGTATTTTAATCATTATTAACGAATCGGTTATAGTATCTTGATGAAACTACAGAGACTTAGGTAGACACTGATAAAAGGACAGTTACAACTTTTATTCAATTTCGGTGATTAGAACGATAGTTATTACAACTTTAAGCGACGATGAGTTTCAGAATTAAGAAGCTATACCAATGTGAAACTTAAAAAAAAACGAATTTTTTTTATATTTTTCGAAAGTTCATGCCTTCAAAAATATCATACTAAAATTTCAAAGTCGGATCTCAACTAGTTTTCG
>NW_017145999.1:0-298 GCF_001652005.2 Ceratina calcarata
AATGATATCTACGAATCTCATATTTTACGCTCCAACAATATTTACTGCACACTCTGCAATTCTGCATATTGCTATATTGTTTTCGAATAACATTTGTTCACATACCTATTTACTTCACTTAAATATTCCTGTGCACTTCTCTGTGGAGAATTGATTATTTCGTCATTTATCAATTCACGTTTTACTTCCCAATGTGGTGGTATCAGTGATGTGCTCGTGCTCGGTTGCATATGTATACCATCGTTAATTGAGGGTTCAATATTTGTTTCATGTTTTACGTGTGTATCTACATGTGTAC
>NW_017146000.1:0-2100 GCF_001652005.2 Ceratina calcarata
GTTTATTTGTAGTGCAAAAATTAAGAACAGTCAAGTACAGACGATGTATAAACGGATTATTCAGGTACCTTGCGTGTACAGACACTCAGTAATGGCTCCTGGAAGAAGACGTTACAAAAGCAGGAGGGTAATTACGTAAGGTGTTTATGACTCATGTTGTCATGTCACTAATGCCTCACTAACTTCTCTTCGCAAATTACATCTCTTCTCACATAGCATCTTTTAGATATCGGGTCAAACACTTTGTAAAGTTTAAATAATTAATAACTGCGAGAATAAACAATATTCAGACACACTGAAAACAAAAGAAAACAGTAGAAAAAGGTACCTGGTGTACTTGGTGCAGCAGTTGAGGGACAAGCCGTTTCACTACATCCAGATGTGCGGGTATAACCTTTCCAAGTGTAATAAAAAAAGGTAAGCGCGGTAGACTGTTGTCTGCAGGTCATCAATGAAATTTCGGAACGTCTTGTCCTTTCGGACAAGCCGTTTCCTCATGCTGGCGACCACGTTCGCGCATACCGAAAATGTTTTACCTTTTCTTAACTGGTTGTACGGGACGAAACCGTTGCTCACAGCTCAGTCAAGTTTTGGCACATAGCAGCGACGGATAGTTCCCATATTTTTTTCACAATGTCGCAGTCAGCAATCATTAACGACGAACAACTTATTGAAGAAGTGCGTAACCGTCCTATGTTGTATAATTTAAAAGAGGCGAAGTATATGGATGGGGTATATAAAATGAAAGTGTGGGAGGAAGTAGGGAGTGCACTGAAAACTGATAGTAAGTACAATGATAGTACGAACGTCATTGTCGTTTGCCTACGCGCGTGCAAGTGTATGTGGATATGTATGTATGTATGAGGACCGTCGACATTAGTGGTAACCAATGGGCACCGCGAGGAGGTTGCTGATCGGGTTTTGCACATCGTGTGTATGTGTGCGTGTGGGAATGATCGCGTGCATGCGCGCGCGGGTGTATGCGTGTGTATGTATGTGTATGTGCACTCGCGCCTGTTCACGACATCTGCCTGTAAAATATACATAGAAAATAGTTAAGTAAAAACCGTGTATTATTCTAGCAAACAAATGTAAACAAAGGTGGCGGAATATAAGAGATAGATATAGAAAAACGGTGCAGAAATGGCAGACACGCAGTGGGCAAGAACATAAAAATATAAAAGAGTACAAATATGCGCAACAACTACGCTTCTTGAATGAAACGTTGCAGATGAGAGGCATCAAAACAAATATTCCACACATCAATGGTAAGAACAATGTCTTCTTTGACGAACAATATTTCAACCGATGGAATATATATTGTTATAAATTCCTTAGAAATAAGTTCTCACAGGATGCAGATGAACGTAGTTTGTTGATCACGAGTGTAGAACAAGTTTATTTGTAGTGCAAAAATTAAGAACAGTCAAGTACAGACGATGTATAAACGGATTATTCAGGTACCTTGCGTGTACAGACACTCAGTAATGGCTCCTGGAAGAAGACGTTACAAAAGCAGGAGGGTAATTACGTAAGGTGTTTATGACTCATGTTGTCATGTCACTAATGCCTCACTAACTTCTCTTCGCAAATTACATCTCTTCTCACATAGCATCTTTTAGATATCGGGTCAAACACTTTGTAAGCTTTATTTCCATCAGAGTACCCAATCATCATCATTTTCGTAGAGTTCATTTCCCACTTACTTCTTTGATCCTTGGGAATATAAACATAGCATGGACTTCCAAAAATCTTCAGATGACTTACAGAGGGTTTCGCAGCAAACCACATCTCGAACGGAGTTTTGCCTTTTAAGGTGTTTGTCGCAGTTCTATTTTTGACATATACAGCTGTGGCGGTGGCTTCAGCCCACAGATACAACGGTAATTTCTTAGCATGTAACATACTTTTGGCTGATTCAACTACGGTCCTATTCTGCCTTTCGATATACCCGTTCTGTTCAGGAGCCCTGGGTGTCGAAAATTCATGCTTGATCCCCCTTTCTAACAAGAATTTTCTGACTCCATCATTTTGAAACTCCCTTCCACAGTCAGTTCTAAATCTCAAAATTTTATGCCCGTCGGCTTGAACATCAGCATA
>NW_017146000.1:2451-3537 GCF_001652005.2 Ceratina calcarata
CCTGTGCCTCCGCATCCTTCTTCTCCCATGCGGGAATTTCAGCTACCACCGTTGGTTTTGGCGTTGAACCGTCCAAATATTTCTTCAGCCGACTTTCAGCCATGAAAATCTCCATCTGGCGTTTCCATAATTGGTAATTTTGCCCATTGAAACGATGCAGCTGATATAATTTTGTGTCAGCCATAATGTTTTTTGTTTCACAATCAATTATAGACTCAGATGAATAATCCGAGGACTCAGAATCACTCATGCCAATCACAAAAGGTGCAAAAAAAACTTTCCTTCAAAAAAGAGCAGGCACTTCACCTTCAAATTTCAGTTCTACAAAACAGTGTCCACGTGCTCCGTTTTCATCCGTGTGAACTGGGCCCATAACCTGTTATAAATTCCTTAGGAATAAGTTCTCACAGGATGCAGATGAACGTAGTTTGTTGATCACGAGTGTAGAACAAGTTTATTTGTAGTGCAAAAATTAAGAACAGTCAAGTACAGACGATATATAAACGGGCATTGAAGATCTCCTCGCAATTACGCAAATGGCGTTACAGTATATCAATAACGAAACGAGGGAAGAAGATCCAATAGAAGATATGTTCGCTATGTTTAGACCCATGTTAAGGGCATTAAATATAAGTCAGTTACATAAAGTGCGGAACAACATGTTCCGGAGTGTCTACAACGAGTATGCGAAGACATTCCGTGAAGAAGAGACGGAGGAAAATAAAGAAAATTGAGGAAATACAGATTTGTTTGTTTAACATATATTTATATGTGCATACCTCAAGCTAATTCCTCCTGCCATGGTACACTGTCAGCTTCCGAAAGGAAGTACTCTTTGAATGTGTCCCTCATAAGAAGCGCCTCCTTACCCCCTTGTCTTCCTTGATTTGGCAGATTTTCCAGGCCAGTCTGCTCGATTTTCGACGACGTGGAGGCCCCGTGAGGTACGCCAGTCGGTTACTCGTTATTGAGGTCCTGAATGAAATTGTGCAAGATTCACGTAGATAAAATAATATTATCTGCGTTTTCTGGCTTAGCGTTCAACTGCTGGTGGTACATGCGGAATTTTTTAGCCAAAATTCCAAA
>NW_017146000.1:3609-8357 GCF_001652005.2 Ceratina calcarata
TGTCAGGGTTGATCAATAACCCGTATCGCTGCAACCTACTAAAAAGAGTCTTAAGATGTTCTACGTGCTCGTCCGCCGACGACGACGCGACGAGAATATCATCTATATATACAGAACAATAATCCAGGCCGGCGACAACCTGGTTCATGAACCTCTGAAACGATTGAGCAGCATTCCGTAACCCGAAGGTCATGTAAGGGAACTCGAAGAGCCCAAACGGCGTAATTATCGCTGTCTTCGGAATATCCTGCTCGCGCACTGGTATCTGCTGATACGCGCGTTTCAGGTCAATGGTCGAGAAAATCTTCGAACCATGCAGGAAGGTCATACAATCATGTAAAAACGGAATCGGATACCTGTCCGGTATCGTCACGTTATTCAGGCGCCGGTAATCTCCACACGGACGCCAGGATCCATCCTTCTTCTTCACAAGATGAAGCGGGCTGGCCCACGGGCTGCATGACGGTCGACATATACCGTTTTTTAACATTACGTCGAATTCTTGCTTCGCAGCCTTGAACTTCTCCGGGTCGAGCCTACGAGCCCGAGCGGTGAGAGGCGGACCAGTCGTCTCGATGCAGTGGGTGACATTATGGACGACCTTGGAAGGCACCCACGATGAGCGCTGTAACTCCGGGAACTCCTTCAGGAGACTTTGAAAACGGTTGCCATTCAGCACTCGACTAACGGAGAGTGTCTCAACCGAACTGATAACGCCGCGAACGCACGACGAAGACACCGTGTCAATTAATTGTTTATTGTGAATGTCTATTAAGAGCTGGAAATGATCTAGAAAATCCGTTCCTAGAATAGCTCTAGTCACGTCAGCAACCACAAATTCCCACGGGAACACTCGCGACGAACCGAAATCCATCGTTAAAAGTTTCGTGCCGAAGGTAGCAATTTTTGTACCGTTGGCAGCATAAAGAGGAGTCTCCTGCCGTTTACCATGGTCCGAAGGACCAGCAGGGATCACCGAGACATCGGCACCGGAGTCTATCAAGCACTTGAGACCGGAACTTCTATCCGTCACTATTAGGCGACGTTTAAACGCTTCCCCGAAATCCGCCGCCGTGATTACTGGGGAGCGGAGTTTTCCGACTTGCCCCAGGAACACGGAGGATAACAACGATACGCGGCCACACCGAATTTCGCGTGCAAACGGCACAATCCGTTGCGCGATTGACTATGACTACCGCTGCGATTTCGCGAATTCCTGCGCTGAAATTGTCTGCCGCGCGAACGACTACGTCCCGGACGCCGATTTTCAGCTATGAGCCGTTGAATGCTCGTAGTTAACATCGCGAGCTGCGCAGTGAGGCTGGAAAGCACTGAGTCCGGATTAGAAATAGAAGCAACGACCGGTTGCGGCACAGAAGCACTCACTGATTGTTCATTTGAAACACTTGCCACCGACGGGGCAGAAATGTATCTGAGCTGCTCGTAAACGAGATCAGCCTGCTCGGTGAGCTGATCTAATGTCAGACGTGCGGACACTGCGAGAATCGAACGTGCACTGTGCGATAACTGGTCCAAAAACAACGCGCGCAACATCGATTCCTGGTATTGACTGTCGGCTAAGAATCTTAGCCTGCGAAGAAACACGGACGGCTTGTCGTCTCCTAACTTTTCGTTACGCAGCAACTGTTGGATCTTGGTGTCCTGCGTCGGAGCATAAATCTTCAGTAGACGGCACTTCACAGCTTCGTATTTTCCGTCAACCGGAGGTGACATTACTATATCACGAACATCCGCAAGGACTGCATCCCCCAAATTGGTGGTTAAGTATTTGACACGGCTGACATCATCCATAATGCCTGCTATGTCGAAAACCATTTCCAATTGCACAAACCATAACGCCGGATCAGTCTTAGAAAACGGCTGAATCTTCGGGTGCATTATTGACTTGCCGGATCTTGCAGCAACAAGAGGTGACGCAGGATCTCCCTGCGTCGGGGAACTCACCGGGGTATCCATGAGTGCAGTGTCTTCCGCTGCTTGAGGGGGTGAAGAATCTTCGTCACTATCACGCTTAGTGGAACGTGTATTCACCATCACCGGTACACACAGGCTAAATAGTCACTGCTGCGCCGGGGTTCAAAGAAAAGTTCGGATCACGAATGTAACCGAGTCTAAGCACAGTCCGGATCGCGTTCGGATCACATTCGAATCACATCGATTTCACATCGAGCACAACGAACACGTCGATCACGACGATCACGTCGGGGTCACCAAATGTAGCAGATGGGCTTATGTAATTATAACTGTTCGGTATACTCTCGGCAATTGTATCTGTCGGTAATTGCTCCTCGAGGGATACGCGTGTTCCGATACACCAACCGCTAACATCCGTCGGTAGGGTAGGGCTCTACCCTAGACGGTAATAAGTCCACACAGCTATATTGTCTCACGTGCACGATTTATTAACTGGATAACAATACATATTTACAACGGTTGAAACCGCGTGCGCTTAAAACTACGCGATATAATGCGCAAATGACTCGGAGTAGAATCCTGACGAGGATTCGTCCGTTTAACATATACTTGTACGGTGAACGGCACCAATGCCGCGAAACCGACTACCAAACGCGATCGCCAGACGATCGGAAACTTAATTTCGCTGCGGACTATTAACCCAGCGTTTAACGAGTCTTACTTCACAAATTCAACGTTCTCAGAACGGTACTGCTCGCGCGAGACGCGGACTACTATGACTTGCTTCTGGCTCGTGCAAGACACGACTATATTCGACTCGAACTCGTTACGAACAAGTTTGAACGCGTAGTACCATGAGTCACATCGAAAAGGGGTAACTAGAGGGACGAACTCCCTAGTCGACAGTTCTCGCTAGTGGCGCCAAGCGGCCACAGTAGTCGACAAACCGCGCCATCTGACAGCACCGACAAATACCACGAGCGCACGGCGTCCGCGGAAGCAGACTCTCGTTCCCCGCGAGGACTTTTAGTGCGTCTTCCGTTTTCCGTACGTCGAACGTGAACCTCGTGCCGTAGCTCGTTCGCCGCTGCTGTGGCATTTCACGTTCATCGACAGACATCGTGTCAATTATCCATATTATAATCCTCATTATATTTTGTAAGCTTTACGTAAATAAAGTATTTAGTAAGTGATTTGTAAATGATCCCGGTGTAGTACTTTTTACCACGTGTCGGGCGACAAATCACGACATTGGTGACCCGCGATTTAAGTGCGAACGGAGACAACGACGTGAGGAAATATGGGAGAAAACGAACAAATCAAGACCAAACACGCTGAGCTCGAGAAAACCGTAGCTGATCTACAAGAACGCCTCGCCGAGCTCGCTCAGACCAACAATGTTTCTCCAGGGAATCCGGACAACGGAGGCAACGTATCCTCGATCACCGCCAACATTAAGCTTCCGCCTTTCTGGAAAGAACAGCCGAAATTATGGTTTTCCACGATCGAGTGCACCTTCGAAAACTACAAGGTCACTAGCGACAAATCAAGATTCAGGTATGTTGTATCGAACATTGACCAAACGACGGCAGTTTTCGTTGCGGACTTGATCGAAAATCCGCCGGATACGGGGAGATACGACGCGCTTAAAAAACGCATCATAGAGACATTCGGAGAAACCGACGACACAAAGCTTAGACGTTTGCTTCGCGATCACACGATGTCTCGGATGAAAAACCGTCACGCGTTTTAGCAAAAATCAAAAATCTCGCAGGCTCGCAATGCAACGACACGGTTCTCAGAACCATCTTCATGGAACATTTACCAGAGAACGTGAGAGCACACCTGGTCATCGGCGACACCTTGGAACTCGGCAAGCTCGCGATGCAAGCCGACAAAATCGTTGATATAATTAAGCCTAGTGGTTCAATCGATGTGTGTTCGATCAATTCCGAGAATTCGACTCTCGACGCCATAAACACCGCCATCGAGAAACTCACGCGTGACTTCCAGGAATTTCGCAGAAGTCGTTATAACAACAATAACAAACTGACTCGCAACCGCTCGCGCGCAGGGTCGGCAAGTAAGGGCCGTAACAAAGAGGGAAGAAACGTTGACTTATGCTATTATCACTCTCGATTCGGAGAAATGGCGCGCAAATGCCGACCGCCATGCAATTTCAAGGACAAGTCGGAAAACTAAAAGCACTGCCACCGGACGAGGTGACGGTAGGCAGCACGTCAAACAACGACCAGGAATATCGCCTCCACGTGATTGATCGGAATAATGGCAGAAGATTCTTAGTTGACACCGGTTCAGCGGTTTCCGTGATTCCCGTTCAAGAGGTCAAACGGAAATTTCACCCGTCAACGACCAAGCTCTACGCCGCCAATTCCACGGTCATCAAAACTTACGGAGAAGAACTCTTATCGATCAATTTAGGATTACGACGCGAAATAAAATGGCCATTTATTGTAGCTGAAGTTAAAGTCGCTATCATAGGAGCCGATTTAATTTCATTTTATGGTTTTCTCGTAGATCTTAAGCACGGAAAAATCATTGATCCAATTTCAAATGTGTCAGCCGCCGGAAACATAGAACCAGCAGAGCATCATGGCATCCTAACGCTCGACGTGAATGCTTAATGCGCTCCGAGGTACACTCAGCTGCTGGAGAAGTTCGTCAATCTCACCAAGCCATCGTTCTGTCGGCGCCCCCTGTCCGGGACGACGGTCGCCCACCACATTGTGACAGAAGAGCCCCCAACAGCAGAACGACCACGCAAGCTCTCGGGTGAGAAGCTGAAAGCGGCC
>NW_017146001.1:0-298 GCF_001652005.2 Ceratina calcarata
ATAGGAAAACCATAATTCCTTATTATAACGCTATAGATTTAAATTTAACAAGATTAACTTATTTACGATTGAGAATTTTACATGAAGATTTATCATATTCTTTCACTTCATATGGATTTGGAATTATCACTGCATTCCATTATCTGAGAATCTAGTTATAAGTTGCTTCCTTTTAAAGAATAGGAAAACCACAATTATTATTACAATACTGCAGATTGAAATCTAATAATTAAAGTGCGAATGTTTTTGCGTTTATGAGAATTGTCAATAATTTAAAGAAACATAGTATGCAGTAATG
>NW_017146002.1:0-298 GCF_001652005.2 Ceratina calcarata
GAGCATCTTCTGCGTTCCGAGCACGTTTATTCGCAAAAGAACAGACACCTTCGCCATGAAGTACACCACTGATGCATTGTGAATGATTATGTTCACGTTCTTTACCAAACGTACACGATCCTCTGCCGAAAGGCCCAAGTTGGTCTGATACAAATCACCATGAATCAAAATGATCTTGTTTGTAAAGGTTGGATTTATAGCACGTAACTTGTCGAAAACCTGGAATTTTTTTAGATGCTATGTAACACTTATTTGTTATCATGAATTATGTCTTATGTCCAATGATATGGATGAATAC
>NW_017146003.1:0-298 GCF_001652005.2 Ceratina calcarata
TAGAAAATTTTTTTCTTCTAATTCCTCCGACGTTTGAATTTTATTCATAAATAATTTTATTTTATTATAAAAGTGAATAATTGTTTTTTCACTTCGTTATATCGGATACAAATGTTAATTTCTGTATCGAATCGTTATCATATAATTCCGGTACAGAATAATTTCTAAGAATAGTTTTATTTCTTCCAGCATTTTAAAAAACCTATCTAGAAGCTTAGCTCGGCTTAGCCAGCGAGCATCTGTATGCAAAGGCAATTCCTCGAATTGCATATTTAAATCTTTTAAAAAAGCTAGGAAA
>NW_017146004.1:0-298 GCF_001652005.2 Ceratina calcarata
ACTACTTATATATAGTATTTAATTTAAATTATACGAACGTAAAATATATGATATCCATTTTAGGAAAGAAACATGCGCCCAATTATCCAAACGACGAAGACACAAATAATCAAGTTGGGAAATGTGAAGCATGTGGTACCCTAATGGATGAACAAAATGCTAAATTCAAAAAGGAGAAGCGATTTTGCTCTTCAAATTGTGCGAAAAGGTTAGCATATAAATTATTTTGCAACTTATTCTGCAGATTTAATTACAGAACTGTGATTTATAATAAATTATGAATTAATAGTAAAAAGCG
>NW_017146005.1:0-298 GCF_001652005.2 Ceratina calcarata
AGAGACGAGTTGGACCGGTTAACAAGGTTAGACGTGATAGCGCCTGTGGACGAACAAACCGAATGGTGTAGTCCAATGGTGTGCGTGCCAAAAGCTAATGGAAAAAACATTCGCATATGTGGCGATTTCACGCAATTGAACAAAAGCGTTTTACGGCCGGTACACCCGCTTCCAAAAATAGACGTTTCTCTCGCTAGGTTAAAAGACGCGAGGTTCTTTTCGCGTTTAGATGCGAACTCGGGCTATCACCAAATCAAATTGTCAGAAAGAAGTCAGCTGTTGACTACGATCATGACGC
>NW_017146006.1:0-298 GCF_001652005.2 Ceratina calcarata
ATATAGAATTGAACTTCTATTAAAAACTTAAGAAAACCTACCAATTTTTTGACGAATTGTTTTCACACACTTGCAAATTTGTTTTTTAATATTGCACAATATTTCATACTGCCTTCACATCCTGGTTGCAACGAAATTAGCATTATTTTGTATTAAATGATATGAATTGATTGGAAGTGAAGTTTAACCCTTTCGGGAGTTGCTACGTGACATATTTTGACAATATATTACATTATTATTATGAATTACACCAATACCTCGCTTTGCGTCGTTTCGTTTTGCGTTTTTTCGAAGTTGC
>NW_017146007.1:0-298 GCF_001652005.2 Ceratina calcarata
GTGCATCAAGAAACTTTCGGGAAAAGTGGTTGCAGACGAATCGTACCTGGACAATTCTTGGCCATAGATCCCAAAGGAAGAGCAGTAATGATAGGTACGTTTATCGTATTAAACGTAATTCATGGAAATATTAGAGAACTTCTTGCCAAATGATTATTTGTGTAGTCCGTGTTTCAACTGAATAACATTGATTATAAATTACATTTTCAATGATGGTCCACGCTCTTTAGAAAGATACTCGGCAGCTGCTCAACTTGCTAGTACTGATTAAAAATCATTTCTGTTTCAGGAGCAATTG
>NW_017146008.1:0-298 GCF_001652005.2 Ceratina calcarata
ATTATTATTATTATTATTATTATTATTATTATTATTATTATTATTATTATTAATAAGTAAAAATAATGGTTATGTTGAGTGACACTTCAGTCTATCATAAATTAGAGTGAATCTTTGTTATTTTAGTCAATGGGCCTTATTTTAGTCAAAGGCCCAGATCTACAATTTTTCTTCTAATTTTAAACACCAGATTTCTGTCGTGCATTTTCTTTTTAGTTAGTTTCGTCCAAAGAGTGGAGGTATTAAGATGTCCTTCCGAGTTATAGTATAATAAAATAGTATTATATGAAATTTACTG
>NW_017146010.1:0-2146 GCF_001652005.2 Ceratina calcarata
TTCTTCCGACGTCTGATTTCTTTTTAAAAAATGCGTTTCTAAAGTGCACAAACTTTTAGGATTGAATCAATACATCCTTAAGTAGAAAATCGAAGAAAATTTCGTAGTAGAACGAGCTCAACAGTTTTAATTAACTTCGTATAATTTAAAGCGTCGTATTCCAACATCGATTAAAACTGCTCGCGGTAATAATTTTCGGCGAAATTCAAGAATCCTTGAAACGAAATTCAACTCTCCTCGCCTCGCCTCCTCGCGGCGTGATCAATTCCCCGTGGGAGCTCGCGTTATGTAAATTGCCACCCTTCGCGATTCAAAAGAAGGCGAACGCACGGTGCCCGCACAATCGCGTCAGAAAAAAAAAAAAAGGAAAAAGAGGACTCGGCTCGCCTTTAGTAGACGACGCGAGTTTCACAAGCGTCACAATATCGAGCTCGGCAAACAACCGACGAGCGGCGAGAACAAAAGTTAACGAGATCCGAGATTTATAAAAGAGCCAGGCTCCGGAATATCACCGCGGAACAAAATAGTGGCTGCGAACCGATCGATCCTCGCCTGCTCGCGGTTCACAATAGACGGGACAGTAAAATTCATTTTCGTCGCATGATAAATGATAATCGAGCTCCGGGAGGTGGAAAGAGATTGAAAGTGGTTCGCACGGTAATCCGGACTCGGAATCTCGGCTGCAAATAATTCTCATGCCCTTTGAATCAGATGGCGATGGCGAGTCGCTTCGAACCGTTCGTCGGGAGAATTTGAAACGGCATTGATTACCGAGGAAGAACGAGGAAACCAGCAACGCGTTAAGTACGGCGAGTCGATATGAGCAACAGCGGAGGCGGACGAAAAGGGACGTACGCCGACGGAACCCGTGGCACCATTACGAGATTGCCCTTCGCCTCGTCGGTTGCTCAGGGACCGTCGATACTTCTATCTCTACTCCGGGGTCCACTCGATCTCCGTTGATCGGAAATCGATGAACGTTCAATCTCGGTACGGCCGTCTCGGCTTCGTTTCAGTCTTCGACGCGCATTTGGATACTTTCGCCCGATGCGTTTCACGGGGAATTGGCTCGCAACAGGAGGACTCCGCGTTCAACGAATTCTGACGCATTATCGGGCAATAATGGGATGGAGGCCGATCCATCACGTATTACGTTCCTCAAAATAGTCGCGGCTGCTCCCTTTCACGTTTCATCGATCATAACATTTAATTCGCATTAAGGAAGTTCATTCCTGTGGGATTTTATTTGGAAACCGGTATTTAATTGAAATAGATATTAACCGCAGCTATTATAAATACTAATTTCTAAGTATTGTAATGTTTCAATAATAATTCGTATCTAAATGATAAAATATGCCCCGACCGCGACGGAGGGTTAATTGAATTCCAGCATAATTTATTATTAGTTTTCTCCAGGACAATGTCTCTGCGCGTGGCACAAATATTAATCATCAATTTATATTCAGTGACCACGATTAAAACCACGGTGGATCGAGTGGAACTAGAAACGACGACTCGGAACGGTTAAATAAAAGGTGAACGACTAAACGGTTCATTAAACGAGAAACGATACACGCCTTTCGCGCTGTCCCTTTTGTTTTTCGTTGTTCGCGCGGATACACGCGAATCAACGATAAAACTTGGATCCACTCCCTGCCGTAAGATAATAATTAGCTTTTGCCTCGCGGCGCATTCGTGTTCTCGCGCGATCTCTCCAGTAACGAAACTCCCCGAGTGAGAATTATTTCTGTAATATCCGAGAATGAAAAATTGCGGTCTTCTCATGTACGACTACGATCGACTCAACCGGGAACTGTTGTAAATACGTGGACGTACTACGAGCGCGGTACTCGAATTAATTCGGCCCCATAAATCACGCGGACGTCCAGGGATCCTTAGAGCTTCCGCTCAACTTTTCCGTATCTTCTTTATTCCCCCGCCGCCCTTATAAACTGCTACCAGAACTTGTCTATTAATTTTAAGCGGGAACACACCGGGAAACGAATTTCCGGCGAAATTTACAAAAGAGTGGATTAAATAATGTTTCTCAAAAAAACTCCACTCAACAGTTGTTTAAAATTTATCTGCATTCTATTCTGTATATTCTAACGTATATCTAAATGAATCTCGTATGAGATTCCAAATG
>NW_017146010.1:3523-3964 GCF_001652005.2 Ceratina calcarata
TTTCAACGTATAATGAATACGTAGGACGCATTTAAGACGACTGAATTAATCGTGAAGCTGTTAAACGTGGCTATTTAAAAAATTATGTAACTCGTTTGTACGTTTAGCATGGAACGAGATCTTGATTAATGAAAGGCAAATATTTTCCGTACGCCCCGGCGAGGAGGGTAGCTCAAACGCTCGCCGCCGACGTGCACAACTCCGAACGACACAGTCCTTTTTGCATGCCCATATAACGACCGCTCTCAATTACTCCCGATAATGAAACTCGAAGCCATCGTTACTCGTCGAACGGGTAAGTTCCTTCTGACATGAAGCGCACCCGAACGTGCAATTCATTTTAATAACGCTCTTTTTCGCTCGACGTGCACCGCTTTTGCCGTTTCACCCTTTCGCTAAAGACCACATCATAAGCTCTCTCTCTCTCTCTCTCTCTCTCTC
>NW_017146011.1:0-298 GCF_001652005.2 Ceratina calcarata
CAATATAACCTTATGTTTCTACAAAGACTGCAGTATGACCCTCCCTATTAAGCTATGAATGCAGAATGAACGTCATCACCTATACATACCAATACTATAACCTATGTAAATAACCTCCTAACTTCATAAAGTACTCGTCAAATACCTCTGTCACTATGACTAGCATTCCTCAGATCGAACTAACCAAAATAATTGAACGTACATTACAATGCTATAATATGTTATCTTGTAATTTTATCATTTCCTAATTAAAACGAAGAAATGGATTTACCCTAACTAGAAGTGTATTAAACTACTC
>NW_017146012.1:0-298 GCF_001652005.2 Ceratina calcarata
TTTAATCATTATCTGAATTCGAATAATACTTCATTAAACTTGGATTTTAGAAAAAAAAGAAACCGAACGTACTTATAAGAGTGATAATAATAAATCAGTTTAACGCGTTTCATTATATGTCAGATAAAACATTATACTCTATTTTGGTACCGTCGTTTTTATTGAAACTTGGGTATTTGCATATTTTGCAAAATATATAATTGTGCATGTTATGAAAATAATTAAATGCAAAATTAATGTTTTCGCCCGGGATCGAACCGGGGACCTTCCGCGTGTTAGGCGGATGTGATAACCACTA
>NW_017146013.1:0-298 GCF_001652005.2 Ceratina calcarata
AACGTCGTAGTGGACAGTTCTCCCGTTAACGAAACTTTTCACTGATAAGCAAGCTCGGAAGTCGAACGACTCCAATTTCAAGGTACCTATCATCGAACACAGAAGTGATATTAATTAACTGTAATTTTCAAGCATAAAACTTGCTGAGAACTTGTTTGGACATCGCGCGATTCTATCAGTTCTTCAAGTCTCACACAAACTGTTCTTAGGGTCGCTATAATTTACAATACCCTCGTTTTAATCAACACAGAAATAATTATGTACATATTTATTAAATAAATTATATTTAAAATTGAAC
>NW_017146014.1:0-298 GCF_001652005.2 Ceratina calcarata
AATCCGCTGGAGGAGCGAGATATCTCATAACGTTCATTGATGACAAGTCACGATGATGTGAGGTAAGGTTCCTAAAACGTAAAAGTGAAGCTTCCAATGCTTTCAGAGAATTCAAGGCAATGGTTGAAAATCAAAAGGAAAGGAAGATAAAATGTCTTCAGTCGGATAACGGTACGGAGTACCTAAATAGAGAGTCCGGGGAATATTTAAAGCGGAATGGAATTTTACGAAGGCTGGCCATCTCGTACAATCCGGAGCAAAACGGAGTAGCGGAGAGGAAAAATCGGACACTTATAGA
>NW_017146015.1:0-298 GCF_001652005.2 Ceratina calcarata
CATATAATATTTGTTTTAATAAAATTGTAAGTTATCTCAAAATGACTGCTATTACTGAATCACCTATTACATGTTTTTAAACGATCTGTAGAAAACTAAATACTATGTACAAGACGGAATTTTCTTCGCTTTTTTATGAAATTCTCCATTTCTCTCAACTTTGAGAAACTTGCTTTCGCATACCGTTAACATGTTTATTTTATACGTAACCTCGATTGCTTCACGCAAACTGATTTCCACCTACTTACGTCACGAGTCGCTATCCATGGTGGCTTAATATATTATCTATGTTAATACG
>NW_017146017.1:0-298 GCF_001652005.2 Ceratina calcarata
CGGTCTTGCGCGCCGCACTGTCGGTAAGGCAGAGCGCGGCAAACTGGCAGGAGCCTCCACACATTCTCTCACTTGCGCTTATTCCTTTCTCCCACTCTGTATACTCAAATTCGAATTCTTCGATCCCTTAACGGTTGGACAGTGACGTCGATGGCGTATTGACAATGATCTTCCGTGCCGTTGTTTGTCGCGCAATTCGGCGCGTGTCTCGACATAAACACTCTCGCTCCGGAAGTCGTATAGAATACCGATGTTGTCGATTTGTTATTTTTATCGCGGTTAGCTCGATCCGTACCTT
>NW_017146018.1:0-298 GCF_001652005.2 Ceratina calcarata
AACTTGATGTTTTCGAGGGAATATTTTGTTCTGTATTTCGACAATCTACACAAAATAGTTATCGAAGTGGATGTTCACTTGTGGGGATGAGAGATGGTTTTTGGAATTGAATGGATTTGAATTCCTATTGGTTTCTGTTGTAGGCTGGAGGGAAATGTCAGTACAAATTTTACGTCCTGTTGAATCGATTTTATTGGAAATCTTGATGATGGATGAAAACCGTCGTACTATTCGATGTAACATCGACGTGTAGACATATTAGGTTTGATGTTTAAACATTTTGGGAACAACATTGTAA
>NW_017146019.1:0-298 GCF_001652005.2 Ceratina calcarata
ATTTCATGAACTATTATTAAAAGTCCAATCAAGCGAACGCGTTGATCATCCATTGGATCGAGTTCGATTACATGACCGGCCCTTCATTTGATTAATTACCAGTCTCATGGCCAGATATATTCGCCTGATATGGAATTTTGTTATTGTTAAAACATCACGAATAAATCTCGATCTTTATGAAAGAGACAAAGTGAAATGGCATTAAAAACTTTTACAAAACATGTAAAAATTTTCATTTAATTTATATGTTTTAGAACTTGATTTCTATAAAAGGTGATATGTTAATAAATTTAATATA
>NW_017146020.1:0-298 GCF_001652005.2 Ceratina calcarata
GTATTCGTGCTCAGATGAATACCCGGCTTTTTATAATCGGCGTTATTGTGCGTAAAATTGTGGAATCAGAAAATCAATGAGTCATGTCCTGAGTCTTTTCAGAGGGACACTAGCAAGATGCTTCCAAGAGACATCGGAATTATCAAGTGAGAAACGGGTATTTAACTATCGTTTATCCGTGCCCAACATGTGGTGGAAAATGCGTTTGGCATACTAGTCTACAGATTTAGGTTCTTTACTCAAAGATTGAACGCCAAGCCAAAATATGGGGATAATATTGTTCTGTCAGCATGCGTGC
>NW_017146021.1:0-1026 GCF_001652005.2 Ceratina calcarata
CGCTCGCGGACTCGTTGAAGTTCCGTCCGAGGCCCGTCGTCGGAACGTCTGCCCGTTCGTGGAATATGACTGGATCGATGTGTGTGTGTGTGGATATGACTTTTATCACCCTTTCTTATCAACTTTCTCCCCCCTGGTTAGTGCCCTCCGGTTTCGTGGACATCGGACCGTGCCGGCGGCGTCAACGATGCGCGAGCGGGACTGTAAATATTTCCGAATGAAGGCTTGAACGTCTCTTCCGCGCCTTGATCGGAAGAGCAGACTCGCCGAAGTGAGGGTCGTCCGACGAGCGGTCCAGGACGTATAAACCGCGATGTAGACTTGGAGCCTTTCTTAGCGCAAGGCGGGCTACTCGTCGAAGTTGCGGCCGTCGAACGGTTCGGGACCCGTTCTACTTCACAAGGGGTCACGGTCTCTCTCTCCGTCGTTCTATCTATCTCTGTCTCTCTTCCATCTTTCGTAGACTAGAGTCTCGCAATCCAAGAAAAAAAACAGTCTCTCCCCCTCTCTCTCTCTCTCTCTCTCCCTCTGTCGCGAAGAGTCGAGTCACGCGGTGGGAAAATTACAAACCGAGTCGCGCCGATTTCCCAGCCCGTCCAAACGGAGCGGCTCGGCTCCGAGATCTAACGAGCGAGGCTGCTCAGATCTCAGGTCGTTGCGACGAAATTAAAGTCAAAGTTCGCCGCGATTTGCATAAAGACGAACCGACCGTAGATCGTGCGACTCTCGCAGGCGGGGGGTAGTCCGCGCCCGGATAGTTCGCCCGACGTACGACACGAGGCCCGAAAGGCCGCATAGACCTCCCGATAAGTAGAATGGCAGCTCGGGCGCGGGCGCTTCGGCGAGTGATCTGTCGCGGGGCGAACCCGCGCGCGCTTATAGCCCTGCACGACGATGAAACCCAGAGTCATCACCAGGCGGTGAAGTTGCGACTCCCTTTGGGGAAGAAGCTGGAGATACGGGAGGCTGTTGTCACGCAGCCTCCTTTAACAGGCCGGTTTCGCTGCCGAAGGGATCCACGTGGGT
>NW_017146021.1:1669-2076 GCF_001652005.2 Ceratina calcarata
GTTTCTCTATTTTCAACTTTTATTTATGATCTCACATAAATTCTTATGTTCTTCATGCTTTCTAGATATTGCGAACATTAAAGAAATTGGAAATCTGTAGTAGCACTGGACCGGAACTTTTTAATAGGCAATTGATCGGTATCGGGTTTTTTAATTTCTACACGAAAGCATTTATATTCCACACGGATCGCTCACTCCGTGTGTATCAATCAGTTTCATATAACAATTATTGATTACACGGACACCCGCGTTCCGATTCCCATTAACTCGTCGCCATAAACGCGCAGCGATTTCCGTTTAACGAAGTTAATTGTTACCTACTCAGCACAGGAAATCCGACATAAAAAGTTCAAAATATCTATGGCTTTCCGAACTGCATTATTTTTACATTTTTTATATCCCAGACT
>NW_017146022.1:0-298 GCF_001652005.2 Ceratina calcarata
GTCACTAACAGCATATCATCGATTGTAGTTAAATATTTTGTTATATAATATCTGTGCATTTATGAAACAGGTTTCTTCATAATCTCCTACTTAATACTATAATTTATTATTTGCACAATTTTCTTATTTAAACATTTTCTTTATATGACTCAAATTTATGTCTGTTTCATAAACGCAAATATTTCTTTACGATTTTCTACATAATAAAATTTAGTTAAATATTTGTTATATAATTCAGAAATGTAATTCTATATTTATTTAATAAATGACATATTTGTATATGTATAATTTTGTACCT
>NW_017146023.1:0-298 GCF_001652005.2 Ceratina calcarata
TACGTCCAGAACAACGAATGGATATTCTCCGCCTCATACCCACTGCGTTTGACGCTCACATGTTCTCCGACTCATATCGAGGACGTTGAGCTAGAGACAACTGGAATCATTCGACTCGAATCTCAATGCAAAGGATATACCGAAACAACAACCCTGGAACCAGTTCAGGGCATTACAATAAATCACAACTTCAGCTTTCCAATGAATAAAATCTTCGATGAAGATTGTTGTCTAAAACCACATAAAAATTCTACAATCATTCCGATCCAGCTAAAACCTATCAAAATTACCAATGTCA
>NW_017146024.1:0-298 GCF_001652005.2 Ceratina calcarata
AAATCTAACGACGCACAGTGAAAATTAGTACTAATTAAGCAACGACGCAACTTCGGAAAAACGCAAAGCGAGGTATTGGTGTACTTGAATACAACAACTTGAATACAACAGATTCTGTCATAATTTTACATCTATTCGAATTTTCGATATCCTATAAATTCGATTCCATCGAAATCGAGATGATTTCTAATTCGAACTAGGCAAAATATATCTGGTAGTTTCTAGATACGTAGTTTCTATAATTAATTAACAATATGCCAATCGTACGATACGATTTATTGACTATGTGTTCACTGGC
>NW_017146025.1:0-298 GCF_001652005.2 Ceratina calcarata
TCATGAAAATACAAAATACTCTGAAACAACGAAAAGACTAAAAAACTAACCGACAGTAAACCCATCCCTCCCCAAACTAGAATTAACTGACCCTTACAACATAATTACAGGAAAACCAACCAGAAGTGAGAAATAGTAAAAGAAAAGAGGACTCAACGCCTCCTTATTTTTACAAGACAAAAAGACAACAATAACTCCCAACAACAAGAAAAAAGAGAGGAAAGAAAGAAAACTGGAACAAGAACTCAGACCAAATCAAAGTAAAAATACCTTCATTCAAAAATAAAAACACACAAAT
>NW_017146026.1:0-298 GCF_001652005.2 Ceratina calcarata
AAAAAAATTTTTGTTATGAAATAGTTATTCTGATAATTCGGTTCTTGCAAAATTGTCCAGAAGGATTGCATGAATTCGGTTCACGATATCTCTTATTTTCCATTTCTCATTTTTCTTTCTGTCTCCACATAAGATAATCGAGGAAATCGTTGCATGTACTTTAAATTCTCAATATTATATATATACATATGTAATATTTTTTTTAGTAAGAATAAGATATTAGTTATGGCTGGAATTTTATTACGTCCCAATTTTTCTTTATTTTTTCATTAAGAAATATGTGTACATTGATTAGACG